>NC_090899.1:14089947-14310243 GCF_040956055.1 Brachionichthys hirsutus
TATTTTCAGAGAAATAAGTGAAATGTTTCAGATTTGATGACGTGGTGGTTTATTCTAAGCTTTGTGAATGAACTTGAGCAACGCTGTTTGTGGGTTATTGCTCCATGTTTGGTGATTTCCACTTCTTGTTTTGAGGGAAACACAGAATCCAGTCCCAACCTGTGGAAAGTTCATTCACCAGCTCTCTCGATTGTTTTCATCCTGAAGGAGACTTAGTCCAAATTAATGTTTCTCAATATTTTTTGCTGCAGGAGGTGAATTTTATTTTGGTTGCTGGTCATTGATTGGTCCTAAGGACAAATATAGGTTTCTTATCTTGTAGCAACCTGGTCATGTGAGTTTTTGAAAACATTTTTACTGAGAAAATTCATCATTTTTCTTTTCAGTTTAATGAAATATACTGAAAATATTCTTGAATGGAACTTTTGAGTGGGCTTTTGAGCCAGAACAACACAGAGGGTTCTGGTTTCGATTCCTATCTGTGTGGAGTTTGCATGTTCTCCCCATGTCTATGGGGGTTCTCTCCAGGTTCTCCCGCTTCGTCTCACCAGCAAAACATGCAGCTTAGGTGAATTGGTCACACCCAATATTCTGTAGATGTGTGAGTGTGTGTGTTTGTCTTTTGGGTGGCCCTGCAATGAGCCGGCGCCTCATCCGGGGTGTACCACGTCTATCTCCCCCCTAGCTAGCTGGGATAGGCTCCGGCAGACCCGTGACCCGCAAGGCAGATAAGCGGGTCACGGATGGATGGAAGTGCCAATTCGTCACCTGTTTCATTAAATTGTGTTAACTTCACACACCTTCTGTCCATCTTCATGTTGTACGTCATACAGAAGCCATGTTGCTATAGTAACGAGCCTGGATTATAAAAAAGTTGTTGATTCAGGTTGCTGTTCTTCCAGGCATCAATACCATTCACATTGTCAACAATTTGCTGCTTCCTCATATCCATTATGATTTTGTTTTTCGTGAATAATAGTGCTCTGTATTAAAAAAGAGAGCAATCATCAGATCATAGCTGTCTTTCATTGATGGTGAAATGCTACACTAATTTTGTGGGGTTTTTAACTTTAAAAAAAAATTCTAGTTTAGGTTTTGTCCTTGTTGCTTTCTGAGGAGTTCTCTCCTCGTGTGCTTTTTCACCTCCTGCTCTTAATTTGATATAACTTCAGGCTTTTGTCAAAATAATCCACCTGTGTGTATCATCTCTCGATTTATTTATACAGCTAACAGAATATGACATACTAATATGGAGAGAGTTGGTTAAAAAGCACCAGATCATCTGACATTTCATGTCTTTGTTCACCTCATTCAGCATCTTTACAAGAATATTGCCACATTCCCACATTGTATGTTTGAATACGCCAGAATTTTCAAATCAATTTTTCAATCAAACCAATTGTAACCGTCTTCAGAAATCAGCCTCTGTCTGCATGTCTCACTTTAAGATGGACTGCAGACCCCCCTAGCATCTTCCTCCACCACCCAGCCCTCCCATCTTCCTGTCTGCTGCTCCATATTTGAGGTTGTGGAGGCCGCAGCTCCCGCCGGGCTGTTAGTTTACACACCAGCTGCTGTGGGCCTCCTCACGTTGCTCTCACACACTGCTTCAATGACTCTCGATGTCTGTGTTTGTTTTTGTTTATCCTTCATCATTTTCCCTTCCATCCCTCCTGCCGTCTCTGCTTTCCTCTCCCCTTTCTGGATGTGTGTTGGAGGCTGTTAGTAGCAGCGGGGCATGCATCTCGTGCAAAGCTACCGTCCATGGCTGTTGAACTGCTTGAAAGGCAGCTCTCGCTGTATTGCTTTGTCATCTGCTAAGAAATATCAGAAAAAAGATTCTTTTCTTTTTTCATGGAGACTTTTGGTATCCTAAGGATTAATATTAAAATACAATTTATATTTTACAGTAGCAAACTGAAAAAGTGGCATCGGCTCTAGTGCATCAGTTTGAAATGCAGAGGTTAGCAGCTGGTTGATTGAAAAAAAAAAAAAGATAAAACAGTTCTCCTTGATCATCACAATGCTGCCACCAAGTCACATTGAGAAGTCCTTTCTGCAAACAAGAAAAGAAACTACAGAAATAAACACAATATTAAAGAGCAGCCATTAAGGAACAAAAGAGAACAAGTAGACAAAACCTGCGGCTGATGTTTGTGTTTCAGATTGCCTTAAACCGGCGTCTTCATTTCAGCGAGTTGTGTTGAATCGCTATACTTGGGCCTTTCAATCTGGCGCAGTGCTGCGTGGGAATGAGATTTGACACATGAAGAAGAAGCGCAGTCAATTCTTAGCCGCAAGAATCGATAACAAAGAGGGTGAAGAGTCAAACGAAACATGGGCCCCGAAGTCAAATGTGGGAATAATGAACAACTGAATATAACAAAAATAACACCTTACATAATAGACAGGCGTCGTTCTGAAGCATTTAGCAAACATTTTGTTTGCACATGATAAAACCAACACATTGAACATTTGCCCCGACTGATCCTCATTCCGGGCGGCTCGGTGGCGCAGTGGTAAGCACTGTTGCCTCACAGCGGTAAGCACTGTTGCCTCACAGCGAGGTGGTGGCAGGTTCGTCTCCGACTTGTGTTTAAAGTTATGTTCTAAGTCATCAGACTATAAAATTTCATTTCATTTTCACTGTAAATTGTTATATCAGTAACCCTGTATATTCATGCTGCTGCTAAAATAAAATTGTAAGCATCAATGAGCATCATTTTTATTAAGGTAATTAAAATGAAATAAAGGAGACGCAATTTTATTGTGTGTATTCATATTTAATTGGATTCTGATACATTTTTAGTGAGCTTATATTTATTATATATATATTTTTTAAATCATTATTTTATTTTTATTTTTTTGTGAGCATATATTTTTCAATTGAATGATTTGTTTAAGCTTTTGTTTTTGTCTAAATAGCTAAAAAACACTCAAATGCTTTTTGTCCAGCCAATTGTCCAATGAGTCAAAATCATCAAAGGGGTTTCTGACCGAACTCGCCGTTTAACGTATTCATTCATGAATTGATTCTGCATCGGTTGTGCCTTTACAGAGGAGACATTGACATGTATGTTTGTCCCAGTGGGGACACGGGGTCCTCTGGAGCTGGAGGAGGGATTCTTGATTGGTTACATGTTGGTCGGGTCTACCCAATCAAACAAACAGACACATTCTAGGTTCCCAAAGAATAACCACTATTTAATGGATGTTCAGCCACGCCGCCCACAGTGAGAGGGTCGGATGCCGTGTGTGTTGTTGATGCTGTTTATGGATCCATTAAATAAAGATCCAGCTTTGACTGCAGCCAGATAGGACACCCCAAGCTGTCTTATCTATCGTATCTATCTGTGTGTGTTGGAACAATCTCATAATTAGTGCTCTCAATGACTGGCTGGCTGATGGAGTTGATTTGTCCGACGCAGCATCCACGCTGGAGAACGTGAGTGAAGGAGCAGATAATTGATAGCGGCAAGGCGCTCCAAGCCTTAATTGCTGCCGGGGAATTCGATTACCTTTTCAAAGTGCCTTCATTAGCAGAGGGAGAGCCATACCAATGGTCTCCTGATTGGTCTCATATTGTTCTGTTGTGAACCTGTTCTGGCAGCGCACTGGGATCTGTGTGTTGAGGAGGCGTGCACTTTGTTTTTTTTGCTCTGTGTACATGCGTGTTTGCTATGCATGTCCAGTGTCGACGATGTCGTGTTGTCAGACATTAAACAAGAGGCTTGTCTTCCTTTTTCCAGGCTGCTGACTGTTGTCACAGTTTTAGAGAAAAAAAGAAAAGATTGTTCCACTTCTTCAATTCAATTTTAGTGCACTTTACAGGAATAGAAGGGAAAGACAGAACCCAACTTGACCTACTAGAGCAAGCACTTTGGCAACGGAGGCAAGGAAAAACTTCCCTTTAACAGGCAGAAACCTTGGACAGAACCTAAGGCTCATGGTGGACGGCCATCTGTCTGGACCGGCTGGGTTGAGAGAGGAAGGAAGGAAGGAAGGGAGAAAGAGAGAGAGAGATTTTGAAATACTGTCTGCTACATTTTTCAGAATAGGGTGGAGCCTGTTTTTTAAAATTTTGTTTTAAAATTCTAATGGGATTTTTTTGTCCATCCATCCATCCATCTTCAACCGCTTTACCCGGGGTCAGGTTGCGGGGGGGGGGGGGGGGGGGGGGCAGCAGACTAAGCAGGGAAGCCTAGACTTCCCTCTCCCCGGCCACTTCTTTCAGCTCTTCCAGGGGGATCCTGAGGCATTCCCAGGCCAGCCAAGAGACATAGTCTCTCCAGCGTGTCCTGGGTCTTCCTTCCGGTGGGACGTGCCCTGAACACCTCCCCAGAGCCACCTCATCTGGCTCCTCTCAATGCGGAGGAGCAGCGGTTTGAGAGGGTTGTCCTATGATCGAGAGGTTGGCGGTTCGATTCCTGGCTCAGGCACATGTGTACACTGTCGTTGTGTCCTTAGACAAGACAGTTCACCCACATTGTTGCAGTTGTAGAAAATGCTGTAACTGCTGTAAACCAAATTGCCCTCCGAGGGACAAATCAATAAAAAGTAGTATTTAGTTATTTAGTACTCCGAGCTCCTCCCGGATGACTGAGCTTCTCACCCTATCTCTAAGGGAGAGCCCAGCCACCCTACGGAGGAAGCTCATTTCGGCCGCTTGTACCCGCGATCTCGTTCTTTCGGTCACTACCCAAAGCTCGTGACCATAGGTGAGGGTAGGAACGAAGATCGACCGATAAATCGAGAGCTTCGCCTTTCGACTCAGCTCTCTCTTCAGCATGACGGATCTGTGCAGAGTCCGCATCACTGCAGACGCTGCACCGATCCGTCTGTCGATCTCCCGCTCCATCCTTCCCTCACAAGACCCCGAGGTACTTGAACTCCTCCACTTGGGGCAGGATCTCCTCCCTGTAGGGTTTTACCAAACCCTCTTCCGGTTCTTGTTCTCTGTAGTGGGTGCGTAGTCAATGAGGAGAATGTGGGTTAAGATTAAGATATTTATATAATTAACAGATCAGTACAAGTTGGTTCAGATAACAGCGCTGAGATTCCAACACAGCTCTCGTGCCCGCGCTTCGTTGGAATGAAGACGCTTCCTGCTTCGTCCTCACGTCATTCCGTCCCCTGAAGGCGGGACTTTGCCCCAGCCAATCTAAGCCCATGTTTATCTGTGTTGTATGATGTCACTGTTGTGATGCGTTCAATTGAAATCAGTCATTACAACACCAAACTAAATGTGGTGCGTTCCTAGTGGTGTCGGCATGTAATTACATTGTGGAATCCCATTTAATACGGAAATTCCCTACAACTTCCCCTGATGGGGTGACCCATCATACAGGTTGCATGAAATCTGTCCGAGGCCTTCAGAATCAACAACGCTGATGTCTGTACACTGTGAGGGTGTTGTACACGATTGCGTTGATGCAACACAGAGCACTGCGTAAGTGTGTTTCTGTATAGTATTTCTCCAGCCGTGGTGTCATAAATGATGGTATAAGGGGTATTTATTCAAGTTGGACTAAGTAATACATCACTGAAGGCCTAGGGGTGAAATGCACGGCCCGCCACTGTGTTCTCTTGGATACTCAATGTTTAAAACGCAGAGGTAAATGCAGTAGGGAGGTCTGGAAGACCCTTGACAACGATGGCGTCTTCAACAATAATGTATTGACTGCTGTGGGCCGCAAAGTAGGTGCAGCCGCATCTTTGGTGATCAGTTTCCTGTTTAAACCAAGAAGTTGTAAAAAAAATAGTACTAGTACTAGTACTGCCAAAATAGCAGTAAACACAAACACATCCTCAGATTCTGAGATAAATGGATGTCAGACTGTGTTGAAATGAAACATGTCTCATAAACATAACTTGGACCAGTATGTGTGTTTGTGCTGCCAACAGCACAATATCCTCTCATGCTGTTTTCTGCTGTCATGTTTGAAATCACAGTTGCTACTGAGTCCATTCAGAACTTAAACAGTTATGAGCAGTATACTTTTGAATTTGAAAACTTGCTTAACATGTTTTTTAAGTGAAATATTTTGTAGTACGGTAATACCTTGACATGCGAGTATAATTTGTTCTTGGACTGCGCTCGTAACTCAAATAGGTCATATGTCAAATCAATTTTTCGCATTTAAAATGACTGAATGTTTTAAAATCCATTCCAGCTGTCTAAAAGCCCTCGAATCAACGTGGAAAATATGTTTTTAAGTTGAAATTTTAATTTAACGTTGATAGGATAAATGGTATATAGTGTTACTGTAATATAACATGTTGTTTTATTATTAGATTAACTTTAAGACAGACGTTAGCGATCGTAGTTGTGATCGCGATTGCGCTAACGTGTAAAGGTACAATCGTAATTGTACATTTACACGTACACTTACATAAACCATATATAGCCATACATTTAGGGGATTTCAGTGGGTGTGAAAACTGAAACTGAAACTTTATTGTTTCTTTCTGGAGAGTAATTAAAAAATAAATAAGAAGGCGTTTGTTAATTATTACAGACAGAACATTTATTTTCTTGCTTGTTTTCTTTGCAAGATCAAAAATGAGGGTTAGATGAAAGAAGCTTCTATGACCCTCCCTGGCCTACAAAAAAAAAGCAGCATCCTGAACAGAACGAGATAGAACCCAAAATATCCAAAAATATTAGCCTCTCTAAGTTCCCTGCAGTGTCAGTTTCAGCTACAGCCAGCCTTCCTCATGCCATTTCCATATCTGTCTCCAGTTACCGCTCCATCACCAGCCTGCTGTACCCCCCTCTCCCAGAAATCCAATGGCATTCCCCATCCCTGCTTCATGCTTCATCCCTGGCCCAGTCAGCCTGCTGCCCCCTGCAGAGTTAAATGGAGTGTGCCAGCATCAGGGGAGTCACGTGTGATTGGCTCAGCTCAGCTCAGCTGGGCTGCCAGCGGTACAAACTCACTGTGTGATTATTGTCAGAGCGAGACTCTTCCACCCAGGAGGTCTGTGCTGATGGGTACGATATGTCACCGGGCACAGCCAGCCGTGGAGGGTGGAGAGAAAATGAGGAGGAGAGAGAGAAAATGGGGTGAGGCAAAAAAAAAAGTCATGGAAACTAAAGAGAAACACTGTTGGTAGGGCAGATGGAGAACAGTGAGAGGGATTGAGGGCGAAAGAAAAGAGAAAGACAAGCAGGAGGGCAGAGAACCATCAAAAGAGAGCAAAGACAAAGCTGAGCATGGAAAGACTGATCTCAGCACACAAAGACAAGGGAAGACACCCAGGTAGTGATATAAAGAGGGAGAAGCATGAGAATAATGTTCCAGGGGAAGAAAGAGAGGCGGCAGATAAATCAGACAAGGAGAGAGAGAGATAGAGAGATGCGGGCTAGGCAGGGAGGGTGGGTGGAATAAAAGGGAAGGGATAAGAGGGAAGATTTTCTAGCAAGTGATGTAAGCTGTAATGTCTCTCTCTCTCTCTCTCTCTCTCTCTCGCTCTAAACGGTTAGAATGTGGCCTATATCTACCGGCAAGAAGGAACTCAATTTGGGACAATTTACTCAGCAGTCTCAGCCCTGATGCACCTCGGGGACAGAGAAGGGAGAGAATGAATGTGAAGGAAGATAGAATCAGCAAACACACACACACACAGTGCACACCTTGCACACAATTGCCACCGAGTAGCTTTCACTTTGGTTAGTTAGCGCTAACGCTCCCAGGCAGTCAATCCGATGCGAGTTTATAAGGCTTGGGAATGAAAAGGCCAGGATAAGGTTAGATAAAGTGTGTGCCATTTGATTTCAGCCCTCCTCTCACAGAAAAACCCAAACCAACACAGATGGCCAGAAGGAAATGCTGATATTGCATTGGCCAGACGAGTGATTGTCCAGTGTCCAGTGCTGTCCAGTGCTGATCCTGAATGCAAACTTCATATATAGCCAACTACCTATGGAGCTGTCCAGTGCTGATCCTGTGCGCCATATATAGATGGGATCAACATGCCAGGAAATGCTGGAAAAAACAAAAAAGTTCAAATAACTTTCAATAGTCACCGCCAGCAGATTATTCATTTCCTGACTGCTGCGTGTTGCTATTGTTATTGCCATGTTGCTAATTTTTTCCGTTTGATCAGTTCACTACTTAAATTACAAACATTGCATATTCAATTGTATAGTTGTAAAAATATATGGATAGATTATTGCTGTTATTATAACATAAATCCTTTCAATTGACCAGGTTAAGAAAACCACACTACTCCATCGATCAATAATCAAACTTATTCAAGTAAATAATTTAAAATAATAAAGAAAGAAAAATATCATCCAACACAAGTTATGGCATTAACTTTGTTCAAAACTCTTTTCTCACAGCTGAGAGGGGCAGAACTGCAGAACAACCAACAAATGAGGGCTGTTAAGAACGTGTGTGACAGATGCAGCATTTTACAAAAACAAATGTCTGCACACAGCTCTCACGGGCCACAAAGAATCCTGTGAGAGGTGGGCCACATTTGGCCCCCGGGCCTTGAGTTTGACACATGTGATCTAGAGTGGGTGACAATCCAGCTCCCGATTTATTGATTTTTTCGCTCTGACTGCTGTGTGACACAGCAATAAATGGATTTGTAACTACTTTAAATCAGCGCGTTCAGCTAGTTAGATGAGACCGTTTTGATGCATTTGTCACGCCAAGGTGGATTCACACGTTGGTTCTGATTCTGCACAGCATGTGTATGCAAATGCAGCTTCATTTGGCTGGCTTTGCTGCTTTAATCAGGGTCTCGTGTTGATTAGCAAGGAGGACCAGGGCAATAAAGAAATGCAACCACAAGTTCCTTACTTACAGGGCTTACTTGTGGTTCCTTCCTTGTAGCCGAGTTTTCATCGCCAGGGAATCCGGCACCGAGGGCGACTTCCCATGAAAGCACAGGGTGAAAAAGGAGGGAATGGGAGGAACAATTTGATTTGCAGCTTTGGCCCCTTCTGTTCTCTGGGGTGCACCAGACCTCTGGCCTTCCCCAATGCACTGTCCCTCCAGTGAAACAAACAAAATGCACAAAAACAGCAGGGCATTTCCCCAAGCAGAACGATAGACTCACAAAACACACAAGGAAAAGAATGAACTCAAAGGACGAGTGACAGAGGAGGTTTCCAAAGTTTCTAATTCAGAGTTATCATCCGAATGAGTGTGAGGCTCAGTGATTAATAGAAGTAATTTATGTGCAATCTCCAGTGACTCCGTGAATGCTTCATGATTTCATTACACTGTAACTTTAATTACTTTTCTAGCATCGTAACTTTAGGTGAAAATGAATTTGCACCCTCAAATTGTCCCACGTTTTGGCCATGAATCTTAAATTTAACAGATTGCTCAAATAATGATTTTGGATACTGAGCAATTGCACACTTAGACTTTGCATCTTCTCACCAGATGCTCGGCTGTTGCGTTGGAGTGTGTTGTTTTCTGAGGATCACTCACAGAGGCAGGTTTGCTGTATCACTCAGGTGCTCTTTTTATTTATCTGTGGCAATTCCGCCTCAGTACTTTAACCAGTCAGACTTACTAGAAACTAAATCCATGTCTCAGGAGGGAAGCAGTCGGTTGTGATCGGTGCATGAAAGGTGTGTTCATGCAGATGTATGTGTTACCAAACATAATTACCGGTATAGTGCGCTAGTCCCTGTAGCGAGCCAGCTGCCTGTCCACCCACCTCTGACCAGTCCGACCCTGTGCTGCTTTCACTTTGCTTCAACACACTCCATTTTACATGAATATCAGGTGGGTTCTATTACAGAGCCCACTAATTACTGCACCAGGCCAGTTTCTTTTGAGCTGAGAGGCTGAGGCGATGCTTGTTTAATGCTTTGCGTTTTTTATTTTGAGGTAAATGTGTTGTTTGCAATGCTTCTCAACTGGCAGAATCATGTCGAAATCATGCCATTAGATGAGATAGTCAGGTGGTACATGCATGAAAGGTCGGAAACCTTCCTGAGGAGGAGGAGGATGATGATGTGGTTGTTTATTACGCGATATCATCATCTTACACCAATCAGTATCCTTCGATTTAATCTGAATCCAAACTGTATGAAAGCATAATGATGGCGCAATGTACATGTGACGAGGACAGACAAGGGCAGGCACATGCTAACATGCACTGCTCATATACGCTAGCGTGCACTGCATGCTTAGTGCATGTGCATGTTGCTAAAATAAATACAGAGACGCTCAGATCACAGCATGTTGGTGATGTCATCACTGCAGTGGATCACTTTCATGAGATATAAGAATATAAGACACTGACTTGCTGGACAAACACCAGACTATTCAGTGTGTGAAAGTAAGATGCGTCGATATAGAAAGATAAATGCAATATAGGTTTAATATGTTATACAAAGCAAAGCATTGAAAGAATGCCTGCTTTCTGCAGAACGTGGCCTTTCCAGCGACATCCCACACACCTTTGTTGACTTATGATCAGCAACCATGTGTGGACAGGATTTATCTCAATATCACTGAGCTAAATTATGTTGCCTGTTATTCATCCTTTCATGCAAACCTTTTCTTAAAACTACACTGAGACCTCTCTTGTAAATACATAACACACATGTCCAGTGCAACAGTCAGAGGACACACATCCAGTATATCCACACACTGGCTGCAATGCTCCACGCGGAGCAGCCCTGCTAATTTGTTCGTCCAGATTGTTAAACTTTCTTCTGGACTGCATAATGTAAAAGCCATTTGACCAAGTTCAGGAGAAATATATTGCTTTTCAAAGACTCTTAAAAAAAACCACACATTTTTCAGGACTGATGGCGGTGCACAGTCGATCCATATAGTCTTAAAAAGAAGTGCTCCGTAAATAATTAGAATGCAGTGCCTTTCTCTGCTCACCGCCAACTTGCGGTCACCCAGCTGCTCACATAATAAACAACGATGCGTTCTAAAGCCACCCCCAGTCAGAAACCTAAGGGCAGGATGATAGACTGCATGCAGAGGTTTAAGAGACTAGGCGGGAGAGTGCATTTAAATTACATCACCGCAGTCCGTGACGGATAAAAAGGTCGATGGAGCAGTTTGTTTGCTGTAGGTCCATGCGATACGCCTTTATTTCTTTAACACTGTCTTTTGTATAAGCAAGTAATTTTAAATATGAATCAAATTTAGGTTGGGTTATTCAGTTTTGTCTATCTCCCGTACTCATTCATCAAAAATTCTGTAATTTATAGCAATATAACTCAGGCCATATTCCAGCTGTAGTGTAACAGAGACATGATGCCCTCTTGTGACCTGATCTGCAGACGTCCTCTGAAGTGTGCGTCTTTCCAGCGACGGTTCCTTCCTGGTTATTGCAAACAGATGTTGAGGTTGAGTATTTAAACTTGATGTCTCACCTCGCAGGGAGCAAACAAAGAACAAGCAAATATTTTCCGCCGTCGGCAGCCGAGTCAAACAAACCCAGTCGACGGAAAGTATGTTTCAGATTTTCATAAAGGCAACCTTAGTGAAGCATTTTATATGCTTGGGTTTCACACCAGAGGAA
Source organism: Brachionichthys hirsutus (assembly GCF_040956055.1). Classification (NCBI taxonomy): domain Eukaryota; kingdom Metazoa; phylum Chordata; class Actinopteri; order Lophiiformes; family Brachionichthyidae; genus Brachionichthys; species Brachionichthys hirsutus. Next base: position 14,101,468 of record NC_090899.1, read on the forward strand.
TAATAAACACACCTCAGCTGCTGGAGCTCCCATTCGCCTGCAGCTCGGATAAAAGCAGCCTCCAGGAGGTTCCCCACACATGGACAGTTAAACTCGGCTGCCCACTGCCAGTAAGGCCACAGTCAGCTGCATGAGGATATGATAGCACCCAGTGTTTCAGGATCAGCTCAGGCTCCGCCTCCCCTTCTCTGACCCTCCTCCTAACTGTCCTAATGTACCGCTTGCAGGTGCATCGTCAAATGCCTCTCGACTCAACTCTAGCCTGACCTTTTACAAGATGTCTACTGATACTAACCCTCCGCCAGCTTCTGACATGCACACACCTGCTGGTGTGCCACACTTAACACACACACACACACACACCCACGCACACACACACACACACACACACACACACACACAGGCCTGATCTCTAGATGAAAATTAGCCTAAGCCGCAGCTGCATTTATGAATCATTCATAGCATGATGTATAACACCTCATGATGTTTTACATATGGGTCAAGTGGTGCTTTGTAAAAAAAAACAATTTAACATGCCAACAACATCATTTATACTCCCTGTATGTATAAGTACATAACATTAGAGCGTAGAGGACTGATGATGACGAAACCTGCGCTTACAAATGAAAGGACGTCACCTGAAAGTGTTTTTAGAATGTATTTAGGCAGCACTGATCAAGGCCGGCTTTAAGACAATCTGCTTTTGTCATAGTAGGAAAATATTTTTATAAAATTACAGGTAGCCTGGTGTTTTAGTAAGCAAGTGAACGAACATGACTGAATTCAGTGATTATCCATGCATTAATATAATGCATGCATTAACCTGTGTCTTTCCAACTGTGATGTCATTGTGATTATATTTAGATAAGCTCGTTTGAGGGTTCAAATTGGAGCCATGATGATTGTCATCTGGGACAGACGCACCTATCCTGCAAGTGAGAGGTTGTTTCCCCGGAGTGTTACATGAGCAGATATGTCAAACCCTCATGTGTTAACCAGAATATCTGTGATACTAGCCAGTATTATATCGGTGACGATCTTTGATAAGGATATACGTACAACAGATTTGGCTCATTTCTAGCTTTGCCCTTTTTGAAGCCTTCTAACGTTCATTTTGTGTATTTAGAAGAAATGCACAATTTTTTAAAATTCAATCTTAATACCTGAGCATGTGTTGTGTTCGCTGTTTGTATGTCTTAAAACAACTGTGTGTTCAAAAGTTTGTTCGAATTCTATTTGTAAAATCAAAATTTAGCCCCTCTAGATTGTTCTAGATTGATAGTGTTTATATATTCTAGCTGATTCTAGCTCTGTATTTTAGCAAAAAAAAAAAACCTGACCTGACCTCTGGAATTCGATATTTTGCAATATTGTGAGCAAGACAGTATTATATAATAGTGTTCTGAGTGCAAGTACTATATGTTGGAGAAGGGCTAAATTGATATTTTCTTACAGCCCTGCTACTGGATTTTCCATTTTAAGTGTAATATCCTCAGGCTTCATCTGATAGGCAATCAGCCTCACAAAGAGAGCCGGTGGCTTCCTGGAAAACAATGTGTTCTTCACGAGTTTGGTTTTTGCATCTTTGGTTTTATTTGCAGACTCTCTCTCTTTCTTTCTCTCCCTTTCTCTCACCGCTGTCCCCTCTTCTATCCACACAGGACAGAAAACACATTAGAAATGTCCCTCAGTACTTCTTCACTGCCGCAGAAATTGTGTGCACTTTTCTTTCCTTATTTTTCTTTTTTCTTTCCCCATTTTTTTTTTTAAGATTCCAGTCACATCCGCAATCCCGCGGCCCTATAAGGAGCTTTCACGCTTTTTGGTTTGCTTTAGATGTTTAATACCCCTTCTCTTTTGTGTCAGGGAGCCGGAGAGGCGTTAAGAAGCGCTGATAAACCCCACTTAGATCCCTTCCTGGCCCGTCGCCCCAGCCTGCCGGGCCGCTTTAGCAAGGAACTGATCTGTGACGGCCTGCCACTCAAACTGAGCACTTCTGAAGGCTGACACAATGGAGTGAGCAACACACCAGAGGGCCCAGGGGTGGGTGGGGAGAGAGATGGAGGGAGGGTGAGGCAAAAAAGGAGAGGAGGCCAAGAGGTGTCCGAAAGAAAGGATAGAGGATGGGCTAGTGCATCGCCCCCTTATCTTTTGCCCTTTTTAAATCTATGTAGTTTCTTCCTCTCTCTCTCTCTTCTTGCTGCTGTAGAGCTCACACTTATTTTATTTTTCTTTTGAACAGCGCTAGTTTCACTGCTCGTCTACAATGTGTGTGTGTCGGGGGGGTACCAGAGGCAATCCCTCGCCCCTTTTTTCCCTCTCTTTAGTCAGTCTGGTAGCTGTAGATGAAATGGGTGGGGGGGAGTCCAGATTGGTATCAGCAGTGAATCACCGTCTGAGTGCTGGGGTGCAGATGAGGTTGGTCAGGTGGTGCATTCACTGCTGCGTGGAATAATGGGTCCAGTTCGGGGGCCGGGCTGGGGCAGACAGAGCCCCTGGAAGTACGGCGTTGTGATTGACAGTCGGGGTGGGGGGGGGGGTAGAGGGGCATGTGGCCGCTGCTGCTGCCATAGCCATCACTTCCCAAGGGTCTTTGGGTGGGTAGCGAAGCCCAAAATGTCAGCGCCGATATCTGTGCAGCTCGGCTCGTATCACACTGCTGCAGCTGCCTGCCATCCGCCACGTCCATTCATTCATATAGAGACATGGGAGTATTATGTACACTCACAGACACACACACACACACACACACACACACACACTGTTTCATTCCCTTCGCCGTCCGGTGTTTCTTCCACTCCTCCTTTACACGGTGTCATTGTGCTTTTGTTAGGCCTTCAATCAGCACACCTGCCATCCTCCACACATTTTATGTACCAGCAACTGTGAAGTTGCTTAAACAGATCGTTCCATATATTGTGTATTTCTCAGAACATCTGTGTATAATCCTCTTTTAATGCTCAAACCCCCCCCCTGTGTCAATTTCTCTTCTCCCGGGCGACTAACTGCTGAGGTGGGAGAAGGGAACACCTCGTGCTGTTCCAAGCTATCTGCCCAAGGCTGAAGTCCTTATCTGCAGCCTGAGTGGAGACAAAGCACTCCATTGTGTATTCCTGATCTTCAGTAGCCTATGTTTGTCAAATCATTCTTCGCCAGGTGCTTATCAATAACACACCAATCAGTAGAAGTTAGGACAGAGCCACTCTGTTCTTCTTGACCTTACTCACGATATTCATGAAGTATGACACCGCCCCCAGGGTGCGGTGCAGACATGTTCACCATTTATAAACTGTGTGCAGCTGGGAGAGAGGAGAGAGTTTCTAGAGCCGTGCGTGAGCTAACTACTCGCGCCTCTCGGCCTCTCCCAGCTGCAGCTGTCTTTAATAAATCTAATAATTACAGTTCTGCCTCGTTTCGTCTCTTCGGTGCAAGGCCTCTTTGGGTTTATTCATTTTAGACCCAACATTAATTGGTGCCGAAACCCGGGACCTGCATCTGGACGGGCGACCGCCGCTGGACTGAGGACGCCTAGAATCTGTCGACAGCGTCTCCCCATTGAAGGGGACGGGCCTCTCCCTCCAGCTCTGGCCGCCCGCCCGGACAACGGGTCCCAAGAACCAGGCCTGCACCGAGTGACTACAGGTATTGCTGTTATTTAATACGTAACATTTTGTCAACTATACTTAAAAACAGGAAAGTGAAATTTAAGCAGGAAGTGTTGTGAGACTGTGCACAAACAAAATTAGGAAAAAAAAAGGGGCAGAGACCCATAGATCAAACGTCAGGGACGTTTTAGATCAAACGTCAGGGACGTTTTAGGGATTAAGCGTCAGGGACGTTTACCCATATGTAAGTCCATGGCAACTAAATAAATAATCCAGGGGATTATTAAATAATCCAGACGTTTAAGGAATTACAAGGTTTTATTAGAAGTAATTCAAAAAAACGTCAGGGACGTTTTAGGTTCAAACGTCTGGGTAGAGAAAAAGAAGGGCAGGGACCCTTAGATAAACGTCAGGGACGTTTATGTAAATTAAGGGATCTGTAAATGAATATTGTGTTTACTGGGATGATGTCCACACACTTCCAGTGGATCAGTGAATGAATATTGTATTTACCAGGTTTCTGTCCACACACTTCCAATGCAAACAAATGGTAAATTAAGGGACCGGTCTTTAAAAAATCAAACCTTATTTGCAAAAACGTGCTTTTATTGTTTATGTATGAATGGCGGTGCACCAGAATGAATGTATAAAGATATTTGTGTTGGACTCGCTTAGGAGTTAAACAGCTGTGTTGTGTTGTGTGGGGGTGAGTTGGAGCTGATAAGGGCGCGGCCCTGGGAGATCATATGCTCGCTTGGGACGTGGTCCTTGAATAGTGCTTGTGTGGAGGTGATTTGGTGTGAGAATGAGAAGTGAACAAGCTGCAGACCGAAGAGAAAATGACGGAAAAAAGGAAGCGATTGGAGCCGGACCAAGAAACACTCCCATAGACGAAGAAGAGGACGTGATTGGAGCAGGGGCAAGCGGAGGAGGAGCCTAAAAAACCACTCCCATAGCTGACTCCATCTGCCCCACCTACTCAAGAAAACTGTAAGTTGAAGCCACGTCACCCCGGTCCTAGACCTATCAGTACTGTTCGGACACACCTCATTCATCGATCCCCCAATTAGATATCTCGAGTTAAGTCCCCTTCATGCAAAACTAACAAACCTCAGTGATCAATCGTCTTCCAGAAAGAATTAAATTGTCAAAAAGAACCATCATAGTGATAGCTATCCATTGAGCCAATCACAGTGATTGATGAGGACAATACAAAACACACTAAACTGTCTTTTGTATATGTCCCAGCCTGTCCAGAAAATCTTTTAGGCCGAGACCTAATAAACATTTTCTTAACGGGTACTATTGCAGCACTATATATATAAGAAATAAATAAGGTATACAGATCTGTTTGTTGTTGCTAGAGTATATTAGTAATAATAATATGATGATAAAAAATAATAATAATAATAATAATTAAGTACAGATCTGATTGTTTGTGTTAAAGTCTAGACTTCAAAACTGTGTGCATGTGTCTGTGAATGAATGTTTCATGTGGATGAACGGAATGAGTCAAAGTTGTAACAGTAAAGCAGCCTGCAGCCTCATGGGATCGCTGCACGGCTGGACGGTCTGGAACCTCACGGTGTCAACGCAAGACCGTCACTGGGGAAGACTTTGTGAACTCATTCATGAAGGTTAGTGGTGATCAGACTGGAGGGTCTAAAACGATATGCAACTCTGTGTTAGGACACCGAGCGAGAAGCCGGAGCAAACAAAGGTTTGCTCTAGAAGATTGCATCTCGGGAGTTGCACTTCGCCCTATTAGGGGGATTCTCTCTGAGTTAAGTCACGTGTGGAGTTCTATATAGCAAGAATAGAATAGAATAAATAAACGCTGAAGAATAAATAACCTTTGAAACAAAATAGGAAACAAATAATCGAAACCAAAATTAGAAAAGAGGAATTTACCCATATGCACCTCCACTTGGGAGGGGCATAAATAAAAAACGTAGCGCCCCACCGTTGTTGTCCGCCCACGTAACCAAAGTCAAACCTAGACTAAATACAGGACTAGAGAGAAATGTTTAAACAGAACAGTGCCCTTTATGATGCTAATAATGAGGCCGGTCCTTACCGGCAACAATTAAAGAATGTGCCGTCTCAAAACAAAATCTTTAACCCATAACTCAGCCAATGGCTGACAGAGCATTCTGTCACCTTGCCAAACTTAACTCTGTCTGAATTTATTACATAGACAAAACATGAAGCGAGAGTAGCGCGAAACAAGTAAGAACAGGATAAGAGTCTAATGATATGTTTTTTGATGGTAAAGAGGAAGTGTTTTAACGGGACAGACGTAGACCTTGTCAAAGAGGTCGGGGTGGCAGAGGAGGGGGTGGAAGGAAGATGGGATTCAGCATGACTACATATGAGAGAGAAAGTAGGTAATCATAGAGGGAAGGACAGATAGGAAAAAATAAGAACTCTAATCTTTTTTAAAAAAAAAGTACATAAACCGCCGGGTCAGTGATAGCAATGACATCATCAAATAGGACATTCACGTCCGCCTAAATCTGTCTACATATGGGCAGCAATATTGAGCCGTGGGCGTTGCCACGCCTCAAGAGGGGGGATGGTGGCACAAATAGCTTTGTGCCATTACTCATCATTATAAAAAAAAAAAATTTTATGTATGTATTCTGTTGGAAGCCATTGCTCCTGTGAGTGTTATGATTGTTATTCTACTACTGTTTGCTTCCTGCGCTTTAACGTGTCTCAGATGTTACAATAGATGATAGCATGCTAGGCTCAGAGGTTCAAGTCGGTTGATGTAATATGGTATAATATTATCTGATAAACGTGACAAATGTCTGAAAAGTGGGAGGCAGAAAGCCGATTCAGAAATGTTAAGTCAATATGCAGAAACTAATTGTTTTCCTTCGCTCCACAAACTGCTCCACTGTGCTGGAGTTTGGCCCCGCGGGTCACTCTGTTCCAGCCACTGAGGGTTGGGTGCCTCCTCCCACCGTCCGCGACCAGAAGACATCACCATCACCATCAGACCAGAGTTCACCGTCCACCTCGGGGCCCGCTCCACTGAGGGTCCAGTGCCCCCCACCAGCCCACACTGCTCACTCGAGCATGATATGTGGGGCTAATAACAGACTGACCGATTGAATGCGCCATGTCAAACATGCTAAGAAGAAAGAAGAAGAAAGAAGAAGAAAACAGACTTTCCTCCAAAGAGCATGCAAAGCTCGATGTCTCAAGGCAGCGTGCCTCCCGTGAGAGGACGTCCCATGGGAGACATCGTCACGAATGAGAGAACATGCTCTCATCCCGCGGAGGAACGATGACCAGACGGATGCATCAATTGTGAACAGAGGGGACGCTGGATGAGGGAGTGACCGGAACCACTGAGGGACGGAGACCAGATAACGGGTGATCAGCAGCGGTGTCGTGGATGGGGGGGGGCGGGGGGCCCTCCTTCTCTGTGGCTGGCTCAGATTGACTGACTGACGGATCGCCCTCCGGACCATGTGAGATGCAAACACACAAACACAAACACGGTCAACTGATGTTTAAACTTAATAATGCAAAGAGATATGACCTCAAACAGCAACAATACACATGGAAAGTTTGCTAGGGTTCAGTTATTGATGAATGGGAGTTATGTTTTATGGTTAGTTGATTCTGATGCGGTGACACACAAGCCTCTATCTAGGCCTGTTAAAGGGACACAGACTATTGAGGATACATGTTTTAGATTATCACAGAGTTTTTGATTTCTTATTTATGTTCTGATAATTTTTGCTTGGTCAAGATTTCATGATGCCTTCTTTGAAATGACTCTTCTTTTGTGATTCCAATGGCGTTGCCATTCCGCGCATGCGCCATGATGTATTTGTCAAAACTTTCTTCACTGGCAAGAAATCTGGATTTGGGGGCCCGCGCTGGGCGCCCTTGAGGACGATTGGTCCGCCCCTGATGAGAGAATGGCGTCTCCCATTCTGAAGGATCTCAAAGCACCGTCTTTGTTTGATGTTTATTATTTCCTGTTTGTTCATCCTTTCTCAATTTCACAAGTGCATTAAATGGTTACTTTTACTTTTGCACAGAGAAGAGATTCAGTTGACTCATGGGTTTGACCATGTGTCAAAGGGGAGGAGATGTTGCTATTCTCAGTTCCAAAAAACAAAAAATATATACACAAAAATATGATTTTGATGTGTGGTCAATTTTGATTGCATGACATAATGTTGGACGGACGCATCCATTGACTTTTCCATTGACTTTTCCATTGACTTTTCCATTAACTTGCTCATCTACCTCAAAGACATTGTCAGCATCTGATGGACTTGGTGGAACGCTCACCTTGCTTTCGAATTTGGTTGAAGCACAAAGAAAAGTGCTTCAGCGATGGAGGAGATGACTTTCTCTGACAATGGTTTGACAATGATTCATGTGTTGCTAACAAAATACTTTCAGAACTCAGTGACAGACTCAAGTTGGAAATGAAGACACACTGCAGTTACCAGACGCATTCTGGTGGCGCTGCAGAATGAAACAACCCCACACTCTGAAAGCCAGATGAACGAAGTTATGTTGGAATTATCCTGGATTAAATGTTTACCTTCTAACCCTAACCCACAGCATAATCTGTCGTCAACAAGTGAGGTGGTGGTTGGACGACCTCCAGACACTGGACTGGTTCCTTTGGCCAAGCACACTGTGTGATGATGCACTGACCCAATACTGCATGATAAATGTGACGCAGGTACTGAGAGACCAAAGAGAGGTCGTGTCGTCTAAGCAGCAGCAGCAGCAGCAGATGCACCTGCCCGAACATCGGACCCAGAGACTTTGTGCGGGTAAGGAACACCCGACAAGTCCTGGGAACACCAACGGTGGCGGGATTCCTTCCGAGTTCAGCTGATGACCCACACGGCTGAAAAGGTCGCCGAAGGAGCAACTGGGATGCACGCCACCCACTGCAGGTGCTACCACAGTGTCCGGTGCAACGTGTGAGTAACCCTCGCACTCAAAAGATCACACCTCCGATCCCGAGCGACACTGCGCAGATTCAGAACCTCGCTGGATGACAAGTAACATTGTTATAAAACATTTTTAGCTGCTCCAGCAGTGCGTGCTAGTAACCACTTGCTGTAGGCCATAGATGAACGCCACCATAGTCTAATAGAAGAACCTGTCAGTCGACTCCTCAACACACACTCCTGACCGAAGAAGCTGTGCCAGAAGAAAAGGGTGATTGGTGAATAAAAACGCATCACTCCACCGACCCCTCAACACACACTCCTGATCAAAGAAAAGAGTGATTGGTGAATGAAAACGCATCACTCCACCGTGCACCACCTCAGACTGTCGCTACCCCTCGGGGTCCCTTTGATTTGAGTTCCCTTGTGAAGCTGGTGGTTTCAGCTTTTGTAGTGTGACAGAACAAGCTAAAGCAGTCTCACCTACCGTACGGGGCAACCAGCCCTATATGCCACACCCTTCGCCTACATGAATGCCTTGAATGCTGTAAATGAAACCTTTTCTCCAGTCAAAGTTCTGACTCACAAACGCTTTGTTACCTTTGAAGAACATGATCCGATCTTGGGTAGAAATGTCCCCTTCCAACACAGGTATTGGTCTACGGGAACCCGAGTTACGCATACTCTCTTCCCGAACATAGGGGTAGGAAAACTTGGCCTTCGGCTTGAAACCATAGATTACAGATTCCAATGTTTCGTCAATGCTTCCATTATCATGAGTGAAGCTCAGAATAAAGTTATTACGGCCACCCGTCTTATGAACAAAGTTGAAGAAGGCTGGTTAGACTGGTTGTTTTCAGGATCATGGTATCAGGTTCTCCTTAAAATGTTAGGCCCTTTCATTGCCATAGTATGGATTTTTTATTCCTCTGTGTTTTCTGTTCATGTTGTGTAATCCCCATGTCCAAGAGGTTAATCTCACGTATGTTTGTTGCACAGATGTATCAGTATAATCTCATCCAAGTGGATGACTATGATGCTGTTGTGCCTGACGTACACGCAGACACTGATGTTTAACCGTCTCTGTCTTTTCCTTAATACTTCAGATTTGGTCCATTGTCAGACCATGAGGTTCTTGCTACCAAGCGGTAGAGGAGATGTGGAATTTTTCCCTATTGGAGGTTTTCGCCACATCCTGATGATGGGCAAACTGTTGTTGATTTGTTAATGAAGTGTTTACGGAAAGCCATCTGGTGTTGTATTCACGGATGTCTTCCAAATCCACAACAGGGGGGAAATGTGAAGTTGCTTAAACAGATCGTTCCATATATTGTGTATTTCTCAGAACATCTGTGTATAATCCTCTTTTAATGCTCAAACCCCCCCCCTGTGTCAATTTCTCTTCTCCCGGGCGACTAACTGCTGAGGTGGGAGAAGGGAACACCTCGTGCTGTTCCAAGCTATCTGCCCAAGGCTGAAGTCCTTATCTGCAGCCTGAGTGGAGACAAAGCACTCCATTGTGTATTCCTGATCTTCAGTAGCCTATGTTTGTCAAATCATTCTTCGCCAGGTGCTTATCAATAACACACCAATCAGTAGAAGTTAGGACAGAGCCACTCTGTTCTTCTTGACCTTACTCACGATATTCATGAAGTATGACACCGCCCCCAGGGTGCGGTGCAGACATGTTCACCATTTATAAACTGTGTGCAGCTGGGAGAGAGGAGAGAGTTTCTAGAGCCGTGCGTGAGCTAACTACTCGCGCCTCTCGGCCTCTCCCAGCTGCAGCTGTCTTTAATAAATCTAATAATTACAGTTCTGCCTCGTTTCGTCTCTTCGGTGCAAGGCCTCTTTGGGTTTATTCATTTTAGACCCAACAGCAACTCATTTTGGCATCAGAATACGATGATATGTTTGGACCTTCACAACTAAATAGAGCGCTGAGCATGTGCAGGACTCGCATCGGAACGCCAGAGGCGGCCGCATTTAGCCTGGGGAAAAGCAACAATCCCGATACTGGTACTGATACTGGGATCAAGCATTGCTGGAGTAATAATATAAATTAATTATCAATAGTTTTATCAGGTGACCAATCCTCACTTTGCTGAATCCATGAAGAGCACAGTGTTTTTCACTCTTTTGCAATCTGAAAGTTTAAAATGTGATTATGCAGTAAGTTGATGCAGAGAAGTAAAATATTTAACCCAACATGAAGTTATTTGCAAGCTGGATTGCTTGTTCGACATGCATGCATGTTATCACAACTACCGGTACACAAAATCATGTTGTCCATGTTCTTGGTACTGTATTCATAATAATAACTACTGTATGATTGCAGCCTAATCCATAGCAGGAAAGAGAGAAGCAGGTGGAGGCAGGATGAAGAACACAAGCACATAGCGAGACTGAACCGATTCTGCATTGTGCATATTGTTCATTTTCAATTTTGATATTTTAAGGCCAGTTCGAGAAACAACATGGTCTAAAATACCATGGCAGCACGGTGGCACAGTGGTGATCACTGTTGCCTCACGGCAAGAAGGTCGCAGGTTCAAATCCAACTTGCGGCTTTTCTGTGTGCAGTTTGCGTGTTCTCCCGGTGGGTTCTCTCCAGGTTCTCTCCGTGCCTGCATGGGTTCTCTCCAGGTTCTCCGGCTTCCCCCACCACCAAAAACATGCAGCTTGGGTCCAGGTCATTGATGAAAAAGAGAATGAATTCTCAATTGACTTACCTGGTTAAATAAGAAAATATGTTTCACTTAAGGTTACCAGGTTGTATAAATATGCACAAAATCAAGTTTTAAGCAGGTTTAGTGAGACTTTTATTATCACCGTATATCAGAGTATGAACAGACAGGTGATGATGATAATGATGCGTTTTAGCAGTGTAACATTGTGCTACACTGTTAAAATGTGGTCAAATAAATGTGCTAAAATATTTTCACACGGTTGGCAGGTTGGAATCATGTCAATCAAGAGTTTCTTTCCAAATATGGTTTATTTTAAGTGCTTCCAACAGTTTTGCTATGCCATTATTTTGAAGGGAGGAATGTCAGATGCTTCTGTATTCGATGATAGCATGGGTTGGGCAGCTGTTGGTATATCTAAAAAGTGAGTGTGCGTGTGTGCCTGTGTCTGTGTGTGTGCACGTGTGTGTGTGCGCATGTGCCTGTGCGTGGTAACCTTATGTCACAGCTGGATGATAAATGCGCTGACAGTGGCGAGGTCAGTGTCACAGACAGTGTGGCCAATTGCCCCTTGTCCCCTGAGTCAAACCCAGAGCAGCACTCCCTAAAGAGTCTCAATCTGCCATTAAGGTTCATGCCTACACACACAGACACACACACACACACACACACAGATATTCCCCTAGTGAGAGAGTGCCATTAGTCGCTGGCAGAGCCTGGCTTGACAGAGAGCGATTAGCTCCCTATCATGTGTATTGATCGCTTCTTCTTCGCTGCTTCTCCGGAGGATGCCCTGAAGGGGGGGTTGCTCTCACACACACGCAAACACACGCGCGCGGTCACAGCGATGTTGTTATCTGTATGTTCTGTATGTCTTTGTCTTGTTACCCTCGCCGAAGGGGAGGCGAGGGTATTGCAATTGGGTCTGTTTGTCTGTTTGTTTGTTTGTTTGTCTGTCCGAGCGCATAACTCAAAAACTAGTAACCCAATCGACTTGAAATTTTTACACAAGCAAGGTTCTGTCCGTGGCTCGGTCCTCCCCGAGAATGGCGTTGATCCGGATCTGGATACAGATCAGTTAAAAGTTGCCAAACGAAGGTGAACGTGAGTCCAGTCGTTCATTTCATTTCAGGGGTGTGTTGGAGTGGGAGCACGTCATAACCCGACAGAATAATGGTGGGGGGGTTCATAAACCAAATCGCCATCAACTGCAAAAAGGGTCCGAAATAAAACTATCATATCCGGGAAGCATACTACAGACCAAATTTCCTTCTTCTTTTTGTTCATCCAGTTTAGACATGTTTGAATTGTTTTTCTAAATCTTTTCCAACATGATTCATTCTCCTGCATGGGGTCCTTTTCAGCCCCGCATACTGCAGACCAAATTTCCTTCTTCTTTTTGTTCATCCAGTTTAAACATGTTTGAATTCTTTTTCTAAATCTTTTCCAACATGATTCATTCTCCTGCATGGGGTCCTTTTCAGCCCCGCTCGTTGCATCAACCTTTAAACCGTTTTCAACAGTCTGAATATCTTTCACAAATTTTGACATGCAGATGAAATAGTCTAAAATTACAAATTTTGTGAATATATATATAGGATTTTCAGACATCAAAGCAATTAAAGATCAAAGCTGGACGATATTACATACATATGAACAAAAATACATTTGTCGTATTTAGTCATAATTATCTTGTGATACTGTAATAAAACAGTATTATTGGGTAATTACCATATCAAATATAAAAATATTTGTGATTTTCAACCTTAACTCTTTGAGTGCCATTCATGACATTGAAATGTGCCTCTCTGGTAAAAACAAGGGTGAAATTGTTTAATTTGTGGAATTTATTCTTTATCTCCAGCTCAGTGTTTGTAACTGTCAGGGTCTTCCTGTGTGTTTGGGGGCGTGGCCATAATACTTTAATTTTTTTTGCCCTGACTTGACGCATGTCTGTACCGAATTTCGTAGCTGTCTGACAAAGTTGGTGTCGGACCCCCGTAGGCACAATGCATTGTGATTTTTGTAGGTGGTGCTGGCGCGCCACTTTTTCATGCCCAATTTTGAAACACATAAAGTAATTAATTTTTCGCCGGTTCTGAGCTTGGTTCAAAATTTGGTGAGTTTTCGAGTATGTTCAGGGGGTCAAATTGCCTTTTAAACAGCAGAACAAAGAAGAAAAATAAAGAATAAAGAATTTTAGCAAAAACAATATAACTTTTTTTCTGAGTGCGCGATTATCACACAAAATACATTTGCGGAATGGTCTCGACGCGGGCTACGCTTCTGTGTACACACAAACACGAGTTGACTCGTGTTTGTGTGTGTGTGTTTAGTGTCGGGGTGTGTGTGTGTGTGCTGTTGAGTGTCGGTGTGTGTGGGCGTGAGTGTGTTGGTCGTCCTCAACAGCATGGCAACGTTGGATGCCGAGGGTTTGTCGTCTTCTGCGTTGCAAAAGCAATAGCCCCTTACGCCTAGGATAGGCGCTCGGGCCTAATAAAGAATTTTAGCAAAAACAATATAACTTTTTTTCTGAGTGCGCGATTATTACACAAAATACATTTTCGGAATGGTCTTGACGAGGGCTACGCGTCTCTCTGTGTGTGTTGTTTAGTGTCGGGGTGTGTGTGTGTGTGTGTGTGTGTGATGTTGAGTGTCGTGTGTGTGTGCGTGAGTGTGTTGGTCGTCCTCAACAGCATGGCAAAGTTGGATGCCGAGGGTTGACGAGTCAACTTGTCGTCTTCTGCGTTGCAAAAGCAATAGCCCCTTACGCCGAGGATAGGCGCTCGGGCCTAATAATAGAATTACTGTTATTACATGTAACTGAATGCGCTTCATGTGCAGAGGTGTATATTTGTTCATATGAGGTGAACTATCAGTCCTAGATTAGACCTGATGCATTGTTTCTGCCATTGTATATAATAATATTCTTTTGACGATCGCCTCCCTGTCCGAGGCTTTCGGCGTTCAGCGCTCCTTGAGCGTCGTTCAGCTCTGACTGTACCTCCAGCCGTTTCCCTGCGACTTCAGACCAGCTCTGCTTAATTGAGTCTAATTGAAGAGCATAAAGGAGAATAAAGCCCAGCAGCCTTTCAGGACATGAAAGACTGCAGCCGCCTCTCAATACTATTTTTTCAACCTCTTCTACTCTGATTTAATTGTATGACCACAATGGTGGCTTGACACTGATACGTGTGGTGTGTGTGCGAGCTGTTTGATTTAGAGCACTCACTTCCCCCCATGACCAGCCTCTTATTGGATGAAAGCTGCCACGACGGCCTATGAAAGTGCGTGCGCGCACGTGTGTGCCCGTGTGCTGTGGAGGACAGAGGTGGAGGTGAGGCGGGGGGGTGTTTTTGTTTCTTTTCACCCCGGACAATGGGCTTGTAAAGGAGTGAGTGAGCGAGCGCTCTTTGAATTAATGAAGAGGAAACCTTTTACTCTCCTCCAACATAGATAACCAGCTCTCTGCATGCTGTGTGTTTACCGTCTCTCTCATGGTGGCGTGGAACTGGAAAACAGAACGTCTCATTTGAGTTGTGCTGCTCACTGGGTCAGATTTAGCCTCTTGAATCCTCAATCCTTCACAGAAGTCATCCAAAGACGAGACGAGGCGTTGTTGCATTGCCTTGTATTATTATTATTATTAGTGTCTATAGAGTAAAGCCAAATTCAAATGAAAGCCGAACGGCTTTAATCGACTCGTTAGCTAGTTTTTGTGATCACCAAAGTTTGTCGTTCATTTGTTTCATCGTTGATCCGTATGGAATCTGGTAAAGCATAACAGCGTATTGTGTTTCATTGCTTGCGTTATTGTGGTGAGCGATGCACAAAATCATTAAAGTCACGGTTTGGGTTTGAACAGTTTCCGAGTCAGAAAACAACCCTTCTTCCATCATCTTCATATTTTATTATTATTGCAACTTCATTGATGTGGAAGCCTTGGAAATTTTGTTTTTGCTGCTTTTCAGCAATTTAACACCTCTGAAATCTTAAATTCCAAACTATTTACCTCAAACAGAAATGATTATTCGCAAAGTCAAAGTGATATTAAAATAACAATTCAGTGAAATAAAAGTTTGAGCTTCATTCTTTCATGTAACATTTATCATCTCATCTGATTTGAAAACAACTGTGTGGCCGTGGATTCAGTTTGACTGACAGTGGCAGGCCAAGCAAAAGAAATGAAGTCCACAACTATTTCTTACAATCATGTATTTCCTCCAAAACATAGTTAAACGTGTATTTCTATATTCTTAGAACCAAAGTCAACGATTAAAAAAGGGTTACAATAAAATCTGATTAAAATAAATAAAAAATATAAATCACAAGGATGCAAAGCAAAAACTATACACAGCTGTAAGCGGTTTAAATAATACAAATGGAATCAACGTGAGCTGTTTTACAGAAAATATTAACAAACAATACAGTGAAATAATTGCCATGTTTCCACAGCTTTAAAAATCATGTAAATACATTGTTTTTTACAGGTTGTGGATCGCCACAGCTCAATTGTCACTTTATTTATAAATTAAGCAGGGTTAACTTTCGGACTGAATCTGCTAATTACCGGTTTTGATAAATCCGCTATATATTTTGTTCCTTATTATTGTGCGTTTCCCAGGTGATACCTGGTAGGAGGACCTCTAATAGCATCACGTTAATGCATATTGTTTTATTAAAGTGTTCAGGCCTGACATATTTTATTTCTGGCCCACACGTATTTTAATCTCGTAGAGTTAGTCCATGTCCTTATTGCAGTGTTCCCCACAGGATGTTTGAAGGCCCCTGGGGCGTGGGCCTCGGACCCTCGAGGGGCCTCTGGAACATACCTCAGAAAAGTTTTACAATTCTAATAAATGATAAAAACAAACAAAACAAAATGGACAAATTATTGGACGGTAGACCACCACAGTCTAAGTAATGAAAAGATTATTAATCTGATGGTTGTGTGGACACACACACACACGCACACACACACACACACACACACGCGCACAGGAAACACTACCGGATGGGTTGGTGCATATTTGTGCTGTAATCATAATGACAGAATGAGACCACAATGAGCACCGCTATAGTGTTGATAAGGTGAGCCATTGATCATTCTCTACATTATAATCCTTCGATGAGAAGCTATTGGCATCTGAAATATAAACTTCTGTCACAATCATTTCAAAATGCCGCAGGTTTGTCCTTTCTAAAGTCTCCAAATCAAGAAGCTTTTATCGAGCTTGGATTTAATAGGAGACTCGAGCAACTAGCAGTATCTGGATACACCATTCCGACCAGTACGACAATGAGCAGTACACCCTGCATGCTCGATATTACATCATGATTGTGTGTGCATGTACCTTTAAGTCACATGGATTATGTGCATGGTGTGTGTGTAGTGAGAAGTGGTGGGTGTGTTTGTACAAGAACGTACTGGCTCACGTCCCACTGCAGTTCCCCCCCCCTCTCTCACATCGTGTGTTATCATCCTCACTGTGTCGCTCAGCCTCAGAGACGCACGCAATTTAGACAGAGAGAAAGAAAGGCGGAGCAATGATATGCAGAAGGAACAGTCGGCCGTGTGTTTATTCATATGAAGGACATGAAGGAGGTCACACGAGTCTTACGCCAGTATTGAATATCTCAAATAGGAGCATGATAATGATGGTTACGCAATAGGGTAGAAAAGTCCTCCCTGAGGAACTAGAATTTTTGCTTTATTTTATGTAGACAAAATGCAGAAATGCCGACACTGGGCTTCCAGTCATGCTTCTTTCAACAATTAACACTACTGCACTGGAGCCACAGCCAGACCCTTTAAAACTTTCACAGCGTCCAGACATGACAGTTCTCATCTGTGAATCATAGATGACAGCAAATCAGAAAATGTTAAAAAATAAACATGCTTGTTGACAAGTTTTGAGTCGAAATGAGAACAGATTAAAACAGTATAGCTTATTGCTACTGTTCTTCATTTTCCCTAAATATTTGACCTTCCACATTGGAATGAAGGGTGTGGCCTCTTGACTTCACCGACGTGACATTCTAGCTAACCATTAATTGTGACACAAACATTTTAACGTTAATAGTTTTCTTTCATGCTGCCGTATTGTGATGTAAACGGATGTCATTACCAAATATTATTATATTATCAAAAAAATGGGATTAAACCATTGTTTGAAAGACAAACATTTAGTTAGTTAGTGTTGATGTTAATTTTCTAACATTATATAATGAAACCAACACAACCATATTGATCACATACATTTGCTGAAACAATCTAAGTAACTATTTATGGTGCCATCTTGACCAGGACACCGTGGAAGAAGAGCATTTCAAATGGGACTTTACTGGCTAAATAAAGAATAAATCCATAGTTATGCATTTGTGTGGACGAGATGAGGAGGGGGGGGGGGGGGGAGGGGGTGTCGAGGGGTACGCATGTGCAGAAAGACTGAGTGCCAGTGAATGTAAAATGTAGCGTATGAAGAGGGAAGTGCAGACCTCTAGGAGTTCATACACAGTAATGAGATGCTAATGATATGGTAATATAGCAGCAGAATTCCGCCTCACTGGAGAGAATCTGGGAGGCCTTTCACGATTGGTTAGAGACCAGGGACTTCCTGAAGTCAGAGTTCAAAGCAAGAAAAAAAAAAAAATACTCAAGTACACACACACATGGACACACACGAGCACACACATGATGTGTTTATGTGCTTCCAGGTTCCCAGAGGAGAAGGTCTGGAACTAACAGGCAGCTGGAGGAGAGTAAGAAAGACCGGTCCCTCACCTCCACTGACCCACTGTGGTCTGTACTGGAGAAGCTGGTCGGCTGGTGTGTGTGTGTTGGTGTGTGTGTGCACGCGTGCGTGCAGTGGTCTTATCAAGAAGCCCTCTCTGCTGCCAGCTCCTGGCCTCTTGGTGAACGATGCTCCTCTGACAGGCATGAGTCAGGCAGGCTTCCGTGCGTGACTGGAGGGAGCGAGAGAGAGAGAGAGAGATCGCCGACAGAGAGAGGTAGGCAGATCACGGAGGAGGAACGAGCGGAGGTGAGGGAGGCTGTCTATGTTGAGCGGTGACAGATGTCGAGGATTGATTGGGCTCCGAGCTGTACTGAGCTGCAGCAAGACAAGCTCACCCCTTCTGGAGGATCTGATGGTTCGGGTGTTATGTGACAAAGAGCAGCGGGACAAATGCAGTATTGTCTCTTGTTGAAATGTCACATTGATTACTGTGCAGAAGTAATAAAGCAATATACATATACACAGTTCTCATCGCTAACACTGCCCAGCGACAGCCCGTCTTAGGAAAAGCAACAAAATCATCTCTGACATTTGCTCATGACATCATGGAGAATGGTAGGATCCTCGGACAAAAATGACATGATCTCATCCCCATATGGACTAGAATACATCAAAGTCTGACCTGGATCCAAGTCACATGTTGGATCTGTGAAAATTCTCGACTGGGATAGAACACATGATGATGATACAGACAGGAACCGAAGCAGAAGAAGAAGTGGGCACAGCTTTCCGTGTGCTGGTGCACGAAACCTGACCGGGTTCGTTTTTGCTCATGGATTTTGATCATTTGTGTTCCTTGCGTTTCCTCTCTCGGCAGTGGGTGTGGCAGAGGACCGATTGGCTGGGCATGGCAGACACACCTGTGACCCATCTTCCAATCTCCAGGCCACTTAAATCACTGCTCACCAGTTCAATTATTCACCGGGTTATGCTTTTGTTTATTTGTGCCTGCATACCTTTGATGATTCGTGTTCTCTGCCAATTTTCAGGTTGTATTTTTGTGTGTCTGTGAACTTTGATTTCATATTTTTTGCTACTCCAGTCCGTATTACTTGGTTCCTTTTTAGGCAGTGGACTTTTGGTCCAGCCCTTCCCTCCTCAGGTTTTTTTTTAAAGACATCAAACTGACTCTCTCTCGTCTCTGTCTCCACATTCTGGAGTCGACATTCCTTCCAAGTTCCAGAGTGGAACGTAACAGGAATGACTGCTGTAAGTTTTACTACTTCATCGATCAGACAGGTTATAAAGCACAATAAAAAGACCAATCAGGACAAAAAATAAGAGCTAACCCTAGACATAATTGTCACAGGCCGAGGCAGGTAAGAACCCAAATGCACGGCAGGAGAAGGGAAATCCAGAAACTGAGTTCAAATGTTCAAAATCAGTCCAAACCAGCAGACAAATCCAGTTAGGGGCAAGCAGAGGTCACAAAAATCAGGCAGAGGTCACAAACTGGGTAGTCAGAAAAAACTGGCAGACAAGTCCAAAGCAGCAGGCAAACATGTGACATCCGAAAAACAGGCAGGGCAGTATACACATCAGAATCAATGTCAGGATAGAGTGCTGGAACGAGTCTGACAGTGTGGCAGAGAATATGAGGAGTCAGGGCTGATGAGGGATGAGTTGCAGGTGAGCCTCGGAGGCACAGGTGACGGCAATGACCTGATTGGAGGGGAAGGATCTGCAAGACAGGAGTACAGGCCCGCCTCAAGATGTGACATATAATTACTCGTTTTCTTAAAATGAACAATACAACTCCTTTAGCTTACAAATGTAATAATGGAGACAAATGTTGAGTACTGTGACCCCCCCGCCGAGACGGAGGTTATGTAGTCGCCGGCGATTGTTTGTCTGCCTGTCCGCCGGTCTGTTAGCAAGATAACTCAAAAGGTTCTGGACGGTTCTGGATAACATTTTCAAGACATGTTGGGAATGCTACCAGGAACAGATTATTCCCTTTTGGTGATAATCCAGGAGAGATCCGGGATTATGGATCACTTAGAAATTTTCGTTAACATTGTAGTCAACGGAGCTTCAAAATATGTTCCTCAATATCTCGGTTGAATATTGACCGATGTTTATGGAATTTGACACAGATATGCAGGAGGGGGGGGGGGGGGGGGGGCTCTATCGCACCACCGGATTTCATCCAGCTCAGATCCAGAATGACTTTTACTTTTCATGGTTGGTGTATAAAGATACCAAGAACGATTTAGAACCTTTTGATGATGATCCAGATCACCATGTGGACACTGTAGATCTAATTAAAAGGGGAATGAGCTGCTCGGCCGAGGTCTGCACTCTCTGAGTGCTTTTCTAGTTTATATTGATGTTATTGCTGACATTTAATAGATTTATCCAGATTATTATTATTAATATTAATATTAATATTATTATTAGTAGTAGAAGTAACTCTAATCTCTGCCTCCTAAATGACATTTTTGATAAAGAATCACAAGCAGTGATCCTGCGCTGTGTTTTGTGTGTGTGTGTGTCGGTGTGTGTGTGTAAAGAACAAAAGAAAGTGCTATCTTTGTGAATAGTTATATGCATGTTTTTTGATTGACTTAAAGATGAAATGAGTAGGGAATGAGTAAAAACCCATTTTTGTGTAAATGATGCATACGTTTCCTTCGTATGAATGCACTACTCCCTTTTTTTTAAGCATTGCTGTACTTGCATTTACAAGTGCTATTATCATTAGCATGACTAAAATGCAACGCATTTTAATCATTGTAATGAAAGCAAAAAATGATCCTATCATTTTCATAATTTCTCCATTCTCAGAAAAGACAAAGTCACTTAAAACAACAACAACAGATCTTTTCTATGCTCTCTTTGCTGTTTGCCACGACTCGTGTAGTCATGCAGAGGCCGCATAGTACACGCATAACAAGAGAAGATACTCTAGAGTGGTGTGTATTAATATCACAGCCATTGTGTTATTTTTTTTAGGCTAATGCTTAGCTAACCAGGACAAGCTTGGAAAAAAAAGGATACTAAGTCGGATGCTAACATTACAGGTGGGATGGAGTGGCGTTCATGAATGCAATGGCTGCTTAGGAGGGGCAGTGTCCTGCAGCAGCATCAGGTGATGCTGGAAATGGAGGAGGACAAATTCTTGATATGCATGAACAAGTTAAAAACATTTTCAAGCCAAAAGTACTTTCACTGCCTAAATATCACTGCGCTGGCTGATCTGCATAAGTGCAGCCTCCGACTGACCGAAGCAGGTGTGTGAACAAAAAAAAAGACTCCGGCAGCTGTGTTTGCGTAATTGCAGGTTTTGCACCTGAGGACTTGAGGAATGAGGGAAGCGTTTGGTTTGATGTTTTGCAATAATAAACCACTAATTGCTGGAGTCGGTTGTAGTTTTTAAATGGTGGTTATTGCCATTTGTGTATGTAAGTACAAGTCCAGTTGGCTTTATTGGATGCGATGCTGGCAGTGATGACAGGACTCGTAGCATTTGTCAAACCAATATTGTCATCTTTGTAGCATTCCTTGAATGAGTAGGGATGCACTAACAGAACTTGATAGCATTTCAATATTGGTTTATTTCACGGCATCTTTTATGGTCCAGTCCATAAACCGCCACATTTCCGTGATGGAGGGGTTTGAGTACTCTAATGAGCCTCGGAACTGTGGCGGCTGGGGCAAGTTGAAATTGCAATTTGTCCCTTGGAGGATCTCCAATGAATAAGATGTTCTCGATGAAGGGTCAGACAAAGTGAAATTGAAAACATCCATAATGATAAGTACTCCATCCCACGAGTGGACCCGGTCCGGAGGGATACCAGGGCCCATGCCCATGCCTGGGGAAGGGACTCGCCAGCGAGAGCCTGGTGGCTGGGGCTTCACCCATGGAGTCCGGTCAGGCTCGGCCCAAGCATGGGTACATCATCCTGTGGGCTCAGGGAGGAACCGCAGAGGTCTGGTGCAGTGTGGATTGGGTAGCAGAAAAAAAAGCAGGTGCCCCGGCGGTCCAATCCCTGGCTACAGAAGCTAACGACAGGAAAATTAAATGTCACCGAACCCTAGCCATTTTTGAGCATTTTGACCAATATTTCAAGACCCGCTGAATATTGGTTTCCATGACTACGTAAACACTGAACTAACCAAATGAGAGAGTAAGGAGGGGGGAAGCGACCCTTTGTCCTCCCCGTATATGAGACGGAAGGAGGCCTGCTAGCCTCAACTGGGGGAATAGTCGGGCAGTGAAAGGAATACTTTGATTATCTCCTCAATTCCACAGACACACATTCCACGGAGGAAACAGAGCCAGATGACTTGGAAGTTGGGTCCCCTCATTGCTGGGGCCAAAGCCCTGCAACTGTTGAGCAGCTCTGTAACCTGTAACCCTGAGCATCTCAAGGCTCTGGATGTTGTAGGGCTGCCATGGCTAATACGTCTCTCAGCTATAGGGGGATTACACTCCACCCTGGGAAGGTCTACTTCAGGGTACCTCACAGAAGAGCTCGGCTCAACCTATAGGATGCAGTCCGATTTTCTGCTTTGGGCACGGAGCCCTGGACCGCCGCTATACTTCTTGCTCGGGTATAGGTGCAGCCAAGTGGTAATAATAATATAATAATAATAATATGCTTTATTTATATAGCACCTTTCTAGAAATAAAATTCACAAAGTGCTTTTACAGACAAAAATATATATAAAAAAATAATAATAATCACGAACCATACAAACAAAAAATACATAACCATAATAACAGTGCAAAACAGTAAGTAAACTTAAAGTATGTTGGTGAAAAGTAGATTTGTAAAAGCAACAGTGGCGTCAAGGGACACTGATGAGACGAGGTACCCAGTTTAAAAGCAAGAACCATAAAATAATAAAAGAGTGTGATAAAAATAAAATAAAAAATAAATGAAAAGTAATTAAAATAGAGGACACCATCAATTAAAAGCCAGTCTATATAAATAAGTTTCCAGAAGTGTTTTTACAGTGGTGGAGAGTGTCGGGTTCTGTGGCTTTGGGATTCTATCTGCTTATTGTTGATGACATGGTCTCACTGGCCTCGCCTCACTCTAGAGCAGTTTGAGGAATGAATGACAATCGCAATGATCTCGTCTTCAGCTGCTGAGTCAAATCTGGGTCACGGGTTATGCTGGAGCCGCTCCCAGCTGACTAGACACGAGTCTGCAGATCACTGCAAGGCAGACAGTCACCCGTTGATGCTCACAGTCACCCCTACGGACAATTTACCACGACCGATTCAACTATGTTGCGTGCTTAGTTTAGTGGTGGGGGGGGGGGGGATCCGGAGAACCTGGAGAGAACCCACGCAGAAGCAGAACAGCCCCAGGTGGAATCGAACCAAAGACCTTCTGGCTATGAGGCAACAGAGCTGCCCACTATGCCTTATTTTGCAATATTTTCAAATAGTACATTTTAAGAGGATTATCTGGTAGTTATAATAGATAATGGTAAAAGTAAAACCCTGCTGGCACAGATAATGCATTTATTTTCATCAGAAAGTATGAATACATTTTCTTTTATATGCAATAGTTTGTCAAAAAAAAAAGATTTTACATTGGCAAAGACTGGGCAAGTGTGCCGTGATGAAGCTGAACTCTGACCCTCAGCGAAGCGGGCGAATGATTCACGTTTGCCTCCTCCTCCACCACGTCCACCGTCATCTTCGTCTCAGTCACGCCACGATGAGAATTCATTTCTCTCTGATTGCTGGGATATCTGGCAACAAGGGAAATGAGAGAGCGGCATCTTATGGGCTCATTCATCAAGAACTAATTGAAGCCTCACTGGTCTCAAGTGCTGAGAGAGCTGGAGTAGTGTTGGAATGTGCTGCCGTGCATGTGTCTGTGTGCATGCATTTGTGTTTTTGTGTGCGTGTGTGTGTGAGTGTGCATGTCACACTGCAGCCAAGTGGCGCTTGTGTTTCAGACGGACCGCTGTGGACGTGAAGTCCTCCGTTTTCTGCATCCCTCTGCATACAGGCAGCTTTTACAGGATGGAGTGTGGAAACTGAGAAAGTAATTAAATAGAGGAAGGATATAGAGCGAAATGTCAGAAGAAAGCTAGAGCAGAAAGGATTCTCAGAAGGGCTGAGTGAGTGCAAGAGGCGGCGCGTATTAGACTTGCATCACTGAACCTCCTCTCCTCTCCTCTCCTCTCCTCTCCTCTCCTCTCCTCTCCTCTCCTCTCAGGCTATTGCTCTCTGCTCCACCTCTGCATTGATTCCAGCGGGTAAGAGAACCCTCACGCTTTCTTTCTCTCTCTTTGCCTGTTTCTCTCGTTTTGTCAGACTTCTCATTTTCTTTTCCCCCCTGCTCCCTCTTTGTTAACTAGGAAGTGACTTCTTCCTCGTGTCTCTCCTCTTCCTCTGCCCCCGCTCCCCCATCATCTCGGTCGGCCTGCCTCTCACAGCTGAAGGATCTTGTACACGCTCACCTTTCGTCACCTTTCAGTTGATGCTTATTGATTTTAATATCACAAAGAAATACATTATTTTCTGGGAGTGAAGGGACCCCCCCCCCCTCCTCAGTTCTCTCTCTCTCTCCATTCTTCAATCCAATCCCTCTGTTTTAAACTAATTTAATTGGCGTCTGAGGCCAATCCACTTCAGATGTTGAGCCACATTCATTGTCCCAGCTTCAGCTCTCAGTCCTATGGTTTCTTCTTCTTCTTCTTCTTCTTCTTTTTGGCTTCTGACTCAGACGATTCTCCCACAGCTACAGCATTAGATATATGAGCTCGAGGATTTTTATCACCCAGACATAAATATGAACATAAACACAGACCCTGTGATGTCTTTGTCTGGATTTATATCTGGCAGCCTTAACATTCCAGCTTCACCACACACTATATTAAACATGACATTAACATTTTATATAATACGCTAATACTACTACTACTACTACTACCGTACCTTCGGCTTGAGTACTGTACTCCTATTCGAGGATTAAATACTGGCACCTTTCTTTTATTTAGAACCACTTCTGACTATTAAAAAACAACTATACACAAGTACAGTCGTGGGTAATCACAAATAAACCAAACTCTGTTTTACATACACACTAACAATGTCATAAAAAAAACAACCATAGTCGATAGATGTTTATTTCCCTTTTTCTTTGGAAACCGTTATCTTTTGTTATGGTAATTCCTGTATTTTTAATTTCTTCTTTTTCCACAAAGCTATATTACTACCTCTCAGGGATGTTTTAAAACCAACAACAACCCGGTAACAGCTTTCTACTCTTGTTACTTAGTTTGCTTTCAGTTCACAGTTCCTCCCGACTGTTCCGAGGTGTGACAACATTAGTTTAATGTCACCCCAAGCTGTTGTCCAGCATTAGACGAGCCTCACGTTAACACCAGCAGTCCAACAGAAGCAACAGAATTACGGAGAAAATTAACATTAACGTAACCCCCCCCCCCCCCCCCCCCCCGGTCACAACCTTTGAGCTCGATGTCTGGTAGCGATCCAACTTGGAGACTGGACGTTTACCAGCTTCTCCAGCCCTTGGTGGATGTTTCATCACATTTCCATCCAGTATAAAGCTAAGCCACTGGTTCTTGCTATCAGCAGATGCAGTCGCATCCTGGAACTCTCTCTTTTGTTTCTCTGGACTAGAGAGCCAGCCAAAATGCTGTTAAATCTATCTTTGTGCACAATATCCTCTGCACACATGGTTTGGGGTATCATTGTTTGACACAGGTAGATTTACTTTGCTAGTAAATACAGAATGCAATGAGGCATTTACTGCTTCAGTTGACGATAATGAAAAAGCAAATTCCTAACCTGTGATTTGCAAGAATGAAAATTTCCTCTACTTTGTGGTTTGCAATGATGCATTTGACACTCACATTCACTTTTCATGCCACCTTTATTTGTTTTATGTAAGAGTCGACGCCATCTCAGTAGCTGAGCAGGATTTCACTCAGTGTTGTGGAAATCCAGCAGCCCTCAGGGTCCAGAGACCGTTGTTTGCTTCTAGTTAATAGACCAAAATGCAACAAACAAATACCAGCAACAGCACGTGTGATCATGTGTGCATAAATCAATACCATTGCTATTGATAGCTGGAATAAAAGATGAGTTTTACATTTATTGTGCATCAATATTAAGCTGTCAAAGACATCAGTGAAATGGTGCCCGTCCTCCTCAAGTTCAAAATGTCCCTTTCCCTCCCCATCAAGCATCTACCTCTGTCTGTCCTGATTGGACGTCCCAAAAGCGCTGCTGATCAATCAGTGTTGAAGCCACTGTTATTTCATGCCATTGGTGCACAGACCTGACAGGGGAGGGGAGGTGGATGGATGGATGGATGGAGGGAGGGATGGAGGGGTGGAGGAGGGGAGAGGGAAAGAAAAAGCGAGATTTTTCTCAGAGGAAATAATTCAAACACATAACGACTCTGGTATCTACAGGTCAAAATGACTCAACTCTTTCTTTATTTGTAATAATTTAATTCAGAGTGATATAACTTCTCTTTTTTGCAAAATAAAATAACAATAAAATAAAGGTCTTGTTTTTAACGCGACTTCTTTTCCAACCTTCACGAGTTGTTAATAGTGATCAGAGCAGAGAGAGTGGATATTTCTAGCTGTGTTTTTTTGATGGACCTCATCAAAATCATTGTCTCTGTAAGTGCTTGTGATTGGTTGTTCACACTGTGAGAGCGTCCGTGCATTACGTCACACTCTGGGCTGGAGTCCAAAGTGTCAGAATTCTGCTTGCGCTTCTGCGTGAGGGGATGTTTTGGTGGAGATGACACTGGCCAGCTATATAAAAGTGTGTCTGACAGGGGCAGCGACAGAGTCAGCGCTCCCCCCCCCTCCCTCGCCCCCCCCCCCTTCCCCCGCTGTTCAATCCATCCAGCTGCTGTCACCACAGGGGAGCAGACAATCTATCAAGGCATCGGGATGCATTCTCCTCACCTGCGCTGCGCCTTTAATGAACAGCCAACATGATCCCGGCTGACAAGCAGGAAATGGATGTAATAAAGATTGTTTCTGCATGCTCTTTGCATCCCTGATAAATCACCTTGCTGTGCAACAGATACGGGAGCCACATGGAAATTTGATTTCACACAGCAAGGGGGGAGGAAGAAGAGAGCAGTGGGGGGAGCTGCTAGTGGCAGGGACACTATTTTATTTCCCTTTTTTCTCCAGTGGAGTGGTAGAATAAGGTGTGTGGGGGCTGAATTGAAGGCCTTTTTTCTTCTTTTTTTTGCCTTGGCTATTACTTATCCCACCACTGCTGTGGAACATATGTCTGTGCCGCTAAGTCTATAAACACGGATAGAAAATGTGTGCAGACGTTCATATAGCTGTCTGTCATCATGCTTCTCTGTAGCATGACCGTAGGGAGAAGGGATGTATTTAAACCACAAATATTGTAATACACAGAAAAATCAACTGTCAGGAAGTATTTCCATCCCATCGGTGTGTGGTTTGTGTGTTTTCAAGGGTCCTCTGACCCACCTTTATTTTTTTAAATCAATTGGGAAAAATATTAAAAGTATTTCATTCGATTGTTACCATTTTAAACTGGTGAAATTAATTTGAAATAATACAAAAATCCTTTTCATTGTTTTTCAAATGTATTTTTGTATAAATCTCAAAATATTCATGAAAAGATTGTTGGATCTCATTAAAGTTCCTCTGAATCTACCAAGGCATCGGATGGGAGTTTAAGCATGAGTCTGATAAGCGTCCTGAACATCTCTAACCCAACTCCATCTGGACGTTCTATTCGGTAACTGGGTTTTCTTTTTCAACCAACAGCCATAGACACCATCATTGCATTTTTTTTAACGCTTTTCTAGTCAGTTAAAGCTTTAAAAAATGACTTGATAGACAGGTTTTGTGCCGCAGTCTCTCCTCTCTCCACCCAATATGTTTTTTGAGATCAGTAACACAGTAGCATGAAGGCCCACAACACACCTGCAACAACACACTGTAAGACCCAACAACACACACCATCCTACAACATTCACTTCATGCTGCCCAAAGCAGTCGCCTTAGCAGAAAAGTATTCGAAATGTGGAGGACAGGGAGAACAAGAGAGACGAGAGGGGAGCGAAGAAAAGAGAACAATGATTAGAGCTGTGGAGAAATAATAGTGGGGGGGCAGGAGAAATACATGGGGGAATGGAATATAAGAGAATAAAGGGAGAGCGAGATTGAGATGGGGAGAGGACGGAGGAAAGAGTGAGATACGGAGGGGGATGCAGATACGGGGGTGGGCGGGTAATTTATGATTTAATCTAATGCAGGGTGGACCTGCTGTAAGTCACGCAGACCTCAGCTGGAGAGGCGAGAGAGGGCGAGATGGAGAAATCAAGAGAGACATTAACCTTTCCTTGAAGCCAATGTGGGGCTCCTTTATCCAGCCACCATTCCCCCAGCCGACCGTTTCTCCTCTCCACCTCCACATCCTGCTCCCCTTGGCTTCAAACAACAGCTCCCCAGGCCTGAGTTTCCCAAATGTAACTCATAGACAGTCGAATACTCGACTGTTACAAATCCAGCATGGACGTAAGCATAATATTTAAGATGCACCAGGTCCAAAAATATTAGCTGTAGGTCAGGGCAATCGAGACTTCAGAGAATAGCTACGGACTATCGTGGCTTTCGCTATCAGTACGTCTTGAACCTTCCCATGTTATATATATGAGGGTTCAGATGCTGTTCCTGTTGCTCGGAAAGTGATGCCTGCCTACACATCGATGTGTTTTGAACAGCAGAGGACTAGGCTAGAAGAAGAAACTCAACTTCATCATCAGAATAAAGCCCAAGGAGAAAAAAAACTGTCAAAAACAAAAAATCAACACCCACATGGATTGACTGACAGCTGATCTCTGGGAAGTGCAGAGCAAACGCATTAAAGATGAAGAGAGAAAAATAAACAAAATGTTAAATTCTGCAGTTTCTGCTTCTGACATCAGGAGAAAATATATATTTGCCTCAACATGAGCTAACAAACATTTCTGCAATGACTGTCCTGCTAATCAGTCGGTGCCACTGGCATCCCTGCTGGGCCTTTAGGATGTTAAATTATGGAATTTCAGGAGAGTCTTCATATTGAATATTCAGTTTTGTGCTCCACTTTGCTCCATTGTAGTTTTATGCTTTGATTTTCTGAGACTGCATATCATATGTAGCTCTCTGCATCCAGATGGATGTGGAGCAGGTTCAATGGCTGCGTTTACATGGACAACATTTATTTAATCCGATCAAAGTTCGGATTCAAATTATGATCGGATGCACCGTGTTCATGGACCCTAAAATATTGATCCGATTAGGACTTGCGTGTTCATGCATCACACTTTCGATCGGAATAAATTATATTGACATGCGCAATTTATACCAAATATACCGGAAATAGAAGAAGAAGCCGTAGCGACCTCTGTTGTAAACAAAACATGGCTCCGCCCTTTTCTGCTTGAAACGTCAGCGTTATTTTGCGTGTTTTCCTCGTTTGCGCTGTTAGTTTCCTCCTTTAATATCTCTGGTAACGTGTTTGTCTCAGATACTGACCAGTTCTGTCTTTCGCTCGCTCTGCTTCAACTAGCTTCCAAGAATAGCAGAAGCGCGTTTAGCCGACGTCACAGACATGCGCAGTAAGGACGGGATGGTTTGTACCAAAACATCGGAATAAGTGTCTTCATGCACCCTGATCGGATTATCAATCAGTATAAACCACCCCTCTCGATCGGAATAGAATCTTGATTGGATTGAGCTTGATCGGCTCAGACTATTCAGATTTTGGTGTGTACATGAAGCATTTTTATTCTGATCAGGCTTTTAATCCGATTAAATGTGTCCATGTAAACGCAGCCATTGTGGAACCTTCTGATAGGCCATGTTTGAGTGCAACATCACAGATCATTAGCATTATCAATCAGTCGGTGCCACTAGCCTTGCAGCTGGCATGGTAGATGTGCTGTTGTAAAACTATGGTTTCAGTAGAAGCATCATTGATCAGAGTATCAATGATGGAACAGTTAAGTGATTAGCAATGAGTAAACAGTTAGGGTGTTCATATCTGGTATCAACATGTGTCTCTACATGCATCTCAGGTGGCCTCGCATGACTGCATCACGTTTCCCTACTCTTTATACGTGTGAATATATTTCTATACAAAAGTAAAAATGTACTTACTTTTACACGGTACAAATAATTAAGGATTTATCATTTCACTAAATGTATGTTTCTCTGAACTCAACTACGAGGAGACTGCGGACTTTCTGCCGTTGATGATTTTTGTAAAAAGGTGACATGGTCAATAAAATGCAGAGATAAAATCGTCTGAATCGGCGCGTTCAAGCGGGTGTGCAGATGCAGAGACAAACTGACCATTCGTGATCAGATAGCCAAGGACAGACGTTTATTCCGATTTGATTGATTAAACAGGAGACGCTGACGTTTTGGGAATTTGTTTGAGAAAAGGGAAAAGCAAAAAATCGGATGATTCTGACCAATCACAGTCCTTCCTCCTCACACATGGTATCTCGGACCTGTTTTAGAACCTGAAACGTAGTTCTGTTTTTTGATGCGGGTTAGCTGTCTTATACACCCGTTGATCCATTATCCATAATTACTATTGCTTTGTAACGCGATGGTGGCCTGGAGCCTGTGCCACATGGCAGCATGGTCTCCAGCTGTTGAACTTTAAATCAAAATAAAGGTAGATATGTGTGCGGGTCTATTTGCTGCGACCAGGTGAACACACAATACACAGTCACTGCTGGGGGAAGCCCGAGCTGCATCTCAGGAGGCAGGTGTCGGCACTGGACCAGCGAGGTCACAGCCTTCATAGTGGCGTCACCGCAGATGACATTAAATAGCGCTTTTACATGAAAGCCCCGCCTCCTCCGCCTCAGGCGATCCAGTGGATTCTTGCATGGTTACAAATAAAGGAGCCAATCACAGCTCTCCTAAACACAGGGAGCAAATGAAACGAGTTAATTGGAGTGACGGCACATGGGGAGGGCTGAAGCAGCGCCTACTACCGGAGTGCAGCTCCTGTGTCTGCATGAACAATGTCTCTCCAGAGAACCATTTGCCTGCATAAATATTGTTTTGGTGTTGCCCCCTGTAAT
Source organism: Brachionichthys hirsutus (assembly GCF_040956055.1). Taxonomy (NCBI): domain Eukaryota; kingdom Metazoa; phylum Chordata; class Actinopteri; order Lophiiformes; family Brachionichthyidae; genus Brachionichthys; species Brachionichthys hirsutus. The sequence goes on from NC_090899.1 coordinate 14,132,585, forward strand.
GGCACCCTGTGCAGGCTGCAGGGCCCGTAAGTGACGTTGTCTCTCACTCTGTTGGCAGGCTTGCGTGGGAGTTGTTGGCACACCGTGGGGTCTATCCAGTGCTCATTTGAATTCGCTCGTCCCCTATCATGCCACTACGCTCAGCAACTACACACTTCCACACTCCACTCACACGCTACACCCACTACCTGTTTGGGCGCCGGTGCTCTCATTTGCATGAAATAAGATGGAAATGGAGCCCTTATTTATGCCAACAGAAATGGAGTGTGTTATTAAGGGCACTATTGTGCAAAAGAGACGGTGGCGGTAAGAATACATTACAGAGGCTATTTCTGGAGTGGCTCGAGTCACGCAGAGGGTAATGCTTTACAGGTCCCTGATGACTTCTACAGTCTGGGCGCCAACACTGGATGAGCTGCGTGCACGTGCATGTGTATGTGCAGTCTGTATTTCAATGTGTGTAGTTTTTGTTTTTGCTCGGGTTCGATTGTGTGTGCTTGTGCGTGTGCGTTGTGATCATTTGTATATTGCCTGGTGATGATGGGCTTCCTGTGATTGACAAGTCTTCATTCATACCAGCCTCATTGCGAGTCTGTTTGGGTCGTGTAGGCTGGGCGGCAGGGAGGCAGAGCTGCTTTTCTGTCAGTCTCAAATCTCAAATGGGAGGAAGAAGAGGGTCTAAAGGGGGCTTTTGCCTGTTATTTTGCACTGAAATCTGGGCAGTTCAATAAAAAAAACAGATCCTGCTACAAATAAAATATATGGTTAGTTGTATCCTGCAGTTGCGCCTTAGTATAGGTACTGTGTTTTTATTTAATACAAATCTTTTGTCATTATTATATTGCTCAGCCTTGAAGCACAATTTTACTAAACAACAAGCAAAAACCTCGCATTTATCTGGATTTGCTCGATGCTTCAAGAAAGAATTCTTTCTGGCATGTGCCTGCATTTGTGACTGTTTTAATGGTAAAATTGTAGCCTACTGCGGCTCTAGGAGTGAATCAAGATGCATGCATATCAAAGTTAAATAGAGGATGTGAAAACCTTTATCCCATTTTGATGTTTGCACATCTCTGTGCTCTCTTATCAGCGCTGTATGCATCACCTTTTACAGTCAGTCCAAACCCAATCCACAACAAACCATTGATTGGCCCACGGCTGACTTTGTGACCTTTAACCTCCTCCGGTCTGTTCCCAGGTTGCGTCGGTGTGGCGGGACAACCTGGGTGTGTCCTGCAGCTGCACCTCACATGGACAAAGACCAATGAGAAACCAGCAACATTAAGAGAAACTAAATGCTCTTTTTTTTCTGCACCGTGTTTGCACTCGTTGTGCTGGGATAGAGTAGCTCCTCTGGAAGGCCCTGCATTGTTGTTTCCTTTAAATAACGCTCATTAGAATGTGAGCGTGTCTCATCTGTTCTCTTGAAGGGTGGCCATTAAGCAGAAATACCCATCCCTGGGCTAAATTGGTGTAAATTATATTGTTCCTCTTTCTGTCAAAGACATATAGAATGTTGTTTCACTGATGGCTTCGCTAAATGCTCCAGCCAGCCATGCAGGCGTACAGACATATATCGGATCTGTTCCAACACTGCATCTAAACCGCTGGGCTGTGCAACTCGCGCTAAAGCGCATTTGTCATTGAATGCTTATACTTATGTGTGTGTGTGTGTGTGTGTGTGTGTGTGTGTGCTGATTTACAAACACTTATGATATGGAAATGAGGCAAGTAAGGATCAAAAATAGGAAATGGTAAAGAAAGGAAGGGGAGATGTTGCCAAGGCCAGTGCAGTGCCATAACTTGTGCTCAACGGGAGGTCAAACTGGGGTCAAGCTCCATTGATTTTGTTCCAGGCTTTGTGGCAGTATTTCTTTCTGCTAATAGCAAGTGCAGGGCTTCACCCGCGCCGGATGTGGCTCCTCTGTAATGTACAGATGAAAACTATTTCTGGGTTGACATTGAGACGGTCTTCTCACATGCAGCGCCGGCAGCGTCCTCCGAGGGCGCCGTGCGTTGTGCGCCGATGGAAGGCGAGCCATAAGTATATGAATGGTTTGATTACTTTAGCCTACCGGTACATAGATTTACATGTTTCAGATTTGTTGTGCTCTCATCATCTTCGTGTACGTGTGTTCACGCACATGTCCGTGTGCTCCTGTGTGTGTGTGTGTGTGTGCCGTGATGGATCGCTGCAGTTCCCTGTTTACCTAGCCTCATGATTTCCTGTGCGCGCATGTAACAAGTGGAGTTTGGCAGGATTAATGAGCACACAGCTTGCTGAATGGGTGTTTGGCTCCACAAAGCACTCCATCATGGCCTGATGCTGCTACCATATCCCACACACATAGGCAAACACACACTACGCACTCTGCAACTCGCCATTTAGCCCTGCTCTTAATTACACATGCTTAGCCAAGACCCATTAAGCAAGCCCACCCCCCCATGCTAAACAATGTTAAAACCACCACATCTCTCACGGAGCGCAGCGTTTAAATACAGTTTCGACGCCGGGCGGTTGGTCTAATGTGGTTCGTCCAGAGAGATGCGGATGCTAACGCTCAGTAGGAAGTTTCACTGCAGACCCAGTGTGCATGCTTGGAGCACGATTGGGTTATTTTTATGTGAAATATTAACGTTATACACCCTCTGCTCCCAGAGGTCTCTTGAGTGGGCATGCCGTCAAAGCTCTGCTCTAAAAGCTCTTGTTTTATGGCTCATTCTCCCAGTAAAAAACGTTATCTCTCATTCACTCAGATCAACACACAGGCACATAAAATGACCTGGGCTGAAGTGTGGCCGCCAGGACGCACCTCTACCACCTTTACCTTCTCTGTGGACGTCCGGATGCTTGCAGAGCTCTTCTTGGACTGCGTTTCCAGCGTAGACAATTTCACATTTCCTGCTGTCATTCAAACGAGGGCATGACGGTTGGTGAGGCTTCAGTGTGTGCGTTCGTTAACTATTTCAAATGAAGGTTCTGCTTCTATGAAATGCACATTTACAGTGATGTCATTTGTCTTGAAAACACACAAGGAGCAAACAATATCGTATTGTTCCAGACGTATCGTGCCCCCCCCCCTGGAATCTGTGCCCGTTCTCAACACGGCTGCATATCCTGTTTTGCAGCTCAGGTTAGCTTTATCGAGTTAAAGTAAAAATACTTAAATAGCTTAAACTTGACAAGAGCAGTGAGTTTCTACAGTCGCTGGTTACATGCACCAAGTCTGTTTAATGTTATAAAATCATTCAAAGGCGTCTCTGAGCTAGTGTGACATCTAGATTTATGTTTAGCTCAAGTATGGCGTTGCAACATCTTTTATTACCTGTAAAGCACTCTCTTTGTTTTTAGACAATACGCCTACATTTCATTACTAGTGATCCACACCAATCTGCTGCTTACTAATTTACCATGCCACTACTGATCAGTTTTGATTTTTTTCCCCCCAATGGTATTTGAGGACGGTTTCCACTAAAGCCTATAAAAAGGCTGCAATCAGGGAGGCTGCAATTAGTCTGCGTGGCAATAGGGGCTGGATTGTTGGGGATGATTTCACACTACGTATGTTCCACCCAGTAAAGATCCTCCAACCCACTTGTCACATCGGTGGTTATGTTTTAAGCGAGACAGGCTTCAGCCTCCTAAAGCCTGGAGCTGAACGCTGAAGATGTGTAAATTCCCATCGCCTCGCTTGTGTCTACGTGACAGGAGCTAACTGAAGTGAAATGTGTGCTTTATAAGGCAAGTACATATGTTTATATTTGTGTTGTTATGTGTGTGTGTGCGTGCACAGCGGTGTCTGTGTGAGCCAGTTTGTCCTTTTTGTGTGCGTTTTGTGGGGTTTGCAAGAGTGCTCTTGCTCTTGTTTGTACATTAGTGTGTGTGTGTGTGTGTGTGTGTGTGGCCATAAGGCGCTGGTAGGAATGGATGACATGAGGGTAGAGCAGAAATCAAATCACTTAATTGCTACATTTTTCATCTCCATCTTTTGTTTTATGGTGGCTGAGGGCCGGCGAGCGACTCTGCGACTCTGTCTGTGATTCATGGATGTTGGGGGGCCGCTGAGCAGCGCCATCCCTCATCGGCACACGGTCGCCGCACACCCAAAGCACCCACACAATTACCATGATGAATATGACTTGTTTGTGTTTTTTCCATGTGTTTACTTCACACTACGTTCATCTGGTTTCGGTGGGAACGGGGCGGCGCTTAATGCGGCCGCTGAGCTGTCAGAAATAAACAATTTCCCATTTCAGGTTCACCCCCCCCCCTGCTCACGTGAGCTGACTGCACTGAGACTGGGAAAGGGGAGATACAGACAGATATGCATGCATGGAGAGAAGGAGAGGGAGCTCCAGATAAGGAAGAGATAAATATGGGGAGGGGAGACGAGGGATGTGCTCATAGATGCTGCAAAGAGATGTATGGAGTGTGTGTGTGTGTGTGTGTGGGAGGGGGAGGCATCGAAATAAAAAGATGGAGTGGAGATGCTGTTCGGGCGGAAGGAACAGAAAAGGTCTCAGAAGTAAGTTGGAGACGTTTAGAAATGTTATATGTATGTGAGGGAGAGAGGAATCAGAAGAAGGACAGATTGGTGGAGGGGGTGCGTGAGAGAAGAAGTGCACCACTGGACAGAAAGATAAGACAAAAAAGCAATCAGGAGATAGAAGGAGCGATGAAATGATAGAGAGAAGCTTTGTCATTTCATGTTAAAAAAACGTGTGCCATGTCAGTACTTTATCTCCAGCCTCCTCTTCCTCTGAAACGCAAAAGACGCCTTTAATATAGAGAACAGATGCAAGTATCAGAATCCAGCAGTGAGGCTGGCCGCACGTAAAAACACACAGCAGTTTGAGTTCCGCAGAGGTTATTGATCCTTACATGACCAGGAGACTGAATGCAAAATGGAAGAGTTCAAAGAGGCGGGAAGTTGTTTTTCGTCTTGTTTTATTTTGCATATGCATGAAGAAGATGTTTCTGGAGTTGGTTTTTGGGGTATTCTTTTGTTTCATTTTTAAATATTTTGTTTTTTATTCATTTAGTTGGTTTAACATTTTATGACTAAAATAAACGGAACACATAAATAAAATAAATACATATTAAAGTAAAAAATAGATTCATATATATTAAATGAAAAATATTTAACTAAAGAGTCATAATTATAATAGATTTGACCAATCATTGCTGTAAAAATATTATATACTAATACGTCTCATCTTTATTGAATCATGTTGCTATATAAATAAGGATATAATAAAAAAAAACATTTTTCTGTATTTATCACAGCAGACATTGGGACGCCATAGTAGGAAATGCACGTGTGAGGCATCTGTAGAATAAAGAGTTGGTTCAAACTTGCTCTTCTTCGTGTCTTAATATAGCGTCTGTTGTGTTTTTGTACGATATAAATAAAATCAACTTGACTTAAAACTTGAAGTTTTGGGAAGCAACTAAATGGAATTAAGCAGTTGAGGATTTTCATTTTTATTTTATGCCCCCCCCCCCACTATGACATTTTAAAATATCTACAGAGAAGACGACTGATATGTCAGAAGATATGACATATCAGTCGTCACCTCACTGTGTTAAAAACATCAAACACATGTTGCTCAGTATCAACTGGTTGTTCGATCGTCTACCAGTAGGCGATGCCATTCATCATTTCAGCTTCATTAGACGCTCGCCTGTAAACTTCTAATGGAAACTTAGATTTTCTCAAAAATAAATATTAATTATTTGTAACATTAACACTGGTTTCCCGAACAAAATCAGTTTTTAAATAATGTTAATGGATTTTGAATATCCAGCCTGGAGACTTTTAAAATTAAATTAAATGTAGGAATTTAGAAATTTAGAAAACATGTACGAAGTGTTGCGTAGCATACGGGTTGCAAAAGTTCTTTGCCTGCAGGGGGAGCTGTTTAGCTGTCGCTTTTTCTAATTTATGCTTAGTGTATAGCTTGTAGTGCATTTTTTTTAGATGGAAAAATATTTAAACGTTGCCTTTGATTTAAAAGGAGTTGTTCTCATACAGTAAAATAACAACACTAAACCGCCTGACCCGAAAATATATCAACAACATCACTAACCGGTAAACCCAACAACCTCTGCGGTCTCACACGTTCCAACAGCACACACAAACTGTCACGGCACGCACACACACACACACACACCTACACACTCACACACACACAGACGCTTTGATCACACACTTGGAAAAATAAACCTGCTCTGGCAGTGAGGTTTGCCGTCCCGTGGCCTCACACACTGTGCTAAACACACAGGAACACACAAGAGAAATGCAAAGATGAAACAACAGCTAAGCTTGAGACGTCACGTCCGCTCATCACTTTGTTTGTTTGTGTGTTTGCTCACATCCCTCACAGCGGTGGACAGAAGTGGGTTAGAGCGCACTGGGTGGAAAGGGAATCTTAAGATGTATTCATCTTAAGAAAGGCTCAAAGAGTTGAAAACAGGGACGGAGCAGGTTTGTGTGCATCACTGGGGATTTCTAATTATTGTGTGAGTGTTCTGTCGTGCACAAACATACCTGAACGATTGTGAAGACAGAAGAAGCAAGATGAGTGTGTGTGTGTGTGCGTGTGTTTGTGGGGAACTTTTTCTCACCCCCCTGTTCCTGTCCTTGACACTGTGAAGCAGCAACCGCCTCCTTGCTCATGTCACAGCAGGTTAGACATTAAATATAGTTTCTAACGTGGCTATACAGCACCTCATAATGAGCTTATAATTAAGTCAAATTAACTTTTATTTACGTAGTATTCATATCATTATGTCACAAATGACACAAATAACTATTCTATAGGTTGGAATTTGCATGTCTTATTTGAAATTAATCAATCCATGAATCTGTGCTGCTGTTGTGCGTTGTTATGGCGACGTCATAAGGGCTACCAGCGTGCTGGGCGCTATTGCATTGTAAAGTCTATGAACCGCTAAGTCGTCAGATCTGACATCATTGAAGTTTTTATTGTCCCAGTTCTGAATGTGTGCGTTGTCGATGGTGCCGCTTCACGCCTCGTTTGCCTCGCCGTGTTCGATACAGCTGAGTCCACCTGGCACCCGGATATGAAATGATATTACATAAGAAAACAGCAATCGTCAATCCCTTTATGCCGTTGTCGATGAGATCGGCGCGTCTCTTCCCGTTCAGCGTTTGATTGTTGACGAATTTGGTCACACACACACTCCTTACACCAAGGCCACTTAAATTCAGCGCTTGTGCTTTTAGTGAAAGGCGTCTCTTGGCTGAAATATGGCTCTAAATATTTATGTGTCGCGCTTCTCGGTAGCCTTGTTGTATATACAAAGCCTTAATGATAACTGGCTATCAGCACAATGCTGCTTTGTAACCTAATATCTTGATATGTGTGTGTGTCTCTGTGTGTGCGTGTGTGTGTTAAATATGTGATCTGGGTACAAATTGCAAAATGCACCCATCATTTTTCTCATGCTTGTAAAGTCAGATAAGAACATCAGCCCAGCTGTGAAAAGGCACCAGACTGCATGTAGTCTGTTTTTGTCTGCGCTCATCGCATAATGAGGTGCGGGCGGTTGAAGAGTGGCGAAAGGTGAATCATCAAGAGTTTGATATTGTTCTGATCCAGAATCTGTTCAAATTCTAAATAGATGTGATTTCAGGGCTGTGGCGGCGCCGAATCATTCTTTAGTTTGTCAGGAAATACTTTAATTTATTTAATCAGGAAATGAATACATCTTAAGATTTACTCAGAGAGTTTAACGTGTGACAGTTTGTAGTTTGTCTACATTTAAAGCCACTGATATAAGAAAGTGTGTGAATTAACACAAATGTTTTTCGGAGCAGAAGACAGCATGCATTCATCTTCCAGAGACCAAAAATCAGAAAGGACAGCGGGGACAAATGAAAACTTGTTTCTCATCGCCTTTGGGTTTCTTTTGATTGATGATTCAATGAAACCCAGGCAGAATATTTGCTTTATTTCTTTAATACATATTCAGTATTTTAAAGTTTTCAATCAGGGAATTTTTTAGCTTCTCTTGATTAGTTTCAGTATTTTTTTTATTAGAAATTTGAGTTTACAGTCTGGTCTATTTCTTGAATCCTTCCATGTAAACCTGAATGAAATGAAACACACTTGTTTTAATCCATCATCTCTATACCTGCATGCCATTCATCCGCATCAACACATTGCAACACATACAGTTTAATCCGCTTCTTCTTTATACAGTATTTATAAATACGTGAGCCAGAACAAGAACAGCCAGTTAATGAGGAAGACTTCAATGCACCACTGACCGCGGGGCACACGGGGAACAGTGTGTATGAATGTGTGTGCGTAGCGAGTAGCCAGCTTTTAAATATTAATCTCAAGGTCAAAGGGAGGAAGCTTTTTGATATTCATGCGGGGTGCTCTACCCTGCGCTTGCTGCTAAAGCCCTACCCACGCTGCTGCTCCCTCGCTCTGGCTCACTGGGTCATTATGTCTGCTGCCGTCTCTTCGTTCTTTCTCCAACTCGATGGCCCAGTGTTGAACCTGACCTGTCCGGGGCTCACAGGCACCAAGCAGATGCAGCCATTTAAAGCTGCTCTAGTGTACGTAGTTAGCGTCTGGTCGTTTTAAATCATTAGCCGCTTCGACACCAACAGCATCTTGTTCGGCGTGAATCTGAATCATTGCTGACTTCCTATTTTCTCTGTGTCAGTTCAGAAGGGAGGAAGAAGAGGAAACAAATGAGCAAAGGTTGACCCCAGGAAGAAAAGAACGAATGAATCAGCAGCATTTCTTTTCACAGAAAGGAGAGGCGATGCCCTGATCCACTGCATGTCAGTCCAGACGGGTCTTACCAGGCAGGTTTGGTGTGGTTCACATTTCATCCTCGGATATCAAATGTTTTTTTTTTTTTTTACCTTTCTTAGAAAATTGCCAAAATGTATTTCTATTAAGTGCTATAGATACGTTTAATTTAGGTTTGTAATCACTATCTCGCCAGTGATTCTTGTTCATAGGAGAATAATCCCGTGAATCTCCTCCCGCTGATTGAAACAGACATAAAGGGCTGCTGTGGGAAACCAATGGCAGCGGCCGTTTGGCAACACGTAATCTGCTTTCATTTGTCCCGAAGCAGATCTGCTCTGTATATTGTCCTGATAAAACTAAAAACGTCAGAAAAAATAAAATATATAGACTTAGAGTTAAGCTAATGTTAAGTTAAGCATATTTAAGAATGTTTTAAGGAGGATATCAGTGTCTTTACTTGCACTGAAATTTAAGGTGAAATTTGCTCAGGTCACTTAAATCATTCAATAATACCAAGTACTGTATGCTCTTACCTGACTTCAATGATTATTATCAGAAATAAAATAGAGGCCATGACATTATTAAACATGATATGTTGTGCCGATGATAAGTCATTGTTTCTCCATGATAAGCATCCTGGATCAACTGCATTTGTTTGTTTGTTGGTTGCAGCTGATTGCTCTGAGTGGTTAAATGGAATTTACATACAATTACTCTTAGTGAGTTGATGATTATCGTCGGCTGTCAGAGGGACAACTGCGCCAGGTCAATGTATTACCTGGTAAATACAGTAGTACCTCTTAGATATCACAAGAAGTATCAAGAAGAAATGGGATTGGTCCAGCCCTAAAAGGCTTAAGAGCATGGCTGGTCTGTTATTTAAGAAGCAGGAACAGCAGCAAGGCTGTAATTTATTTAAAAGTAAGCGTAACCAGGGTTGAGTCTGATTCAATTAACTGTTTGATGCCTCTTCCTGCATTTTATTTTGTATTGCTGTGCAAAGAAGCACATCCAACAATAATCTGTTTTTTAGCTCTGATGAACCTGAATGTGTGGAACTCAACTTGTAGATGATTTCGTGATGAGATTGTGAATTTATGGTATTCATTTATGTGTGTGTGTGTGTGTGAGCGTGAGCTGTATTTACGTTGAGAACTCCTGGGACTCCTCATTATTTAAGCCATTTATCAAACTGGCCTTTGTTTCCTTGCGGTAGAATATGTGCACAGACACACAGAGATGTGATCGTGCATACATAAAGGAAAACAAGTCGCACAAAGAAAAGGGCAGCTCACCATTCCTCTATTTGGTTAAGAGAGGATTTTAGACCGATAACAAATAGGCAGTTTGCATTAGAGCCTATGAGAGTACTGTGCTAGAGCAACACTCGTTCAGTCAGGAGCTGCTGTACAGTCAGTGGAGGTTGATAAGGTTTGCTGTGAACATGGCAGGCCGTGGACTTTGTGAGCGACGCGCCTATTTTTCTCCAGAGAAACTGCTGACACATTCAGTTCATCGTGCTCCCTTCAAGCCCTGAGCTTATTTATGTATGGTAATATGGTTCCAGGGTAGGTAGCGCTATCGAGTACAATTTAAATGCAGTCTGTCATTCTGTGCCGTTCTACATCACTGGCCAAAGTACTTTGGTGTTTTAGCACAACCTTTTTGTTCTTTATTGCATTTCTTCAATGCAATTTATTTACATTTTTTCAGAATAATTTTATCTATTTTATCAGCTGGAGTACACAATTAAATCTTCACTTCAGTCGACTCTTTTCAGAAGCACGAAGTTGGCTAGTCGGTCGCGCCAGTAGCACGTTACACGAAACTCTAATAATACAATTTAATGTTCATTAAAGACGAAAAGAAGGTGAATGAAATAGATCAGTGTGGGACGTGTTAGAAAAACGGTAACTGATGCTCTGCGACGTTGCAGATCCGCAGGGAGAGACATTTACCTACAAACACAGACTTGGAGCGATATTGAACCTTCCCAGAAGATGCCGACATTCCAAAGCTCCTTCAATAGCACAGCAAAGGCTCATTGAGGAAGACCCAAACACCATTGAGATGCTGTTTTGGGGCCAGAAAAGAGCAGTTCATTCTTTCAAACCCGTTTGGCCCACTCGTCTTTGCAGTTCTGCAATCAATGTCTGTTTTCATTATATTAAGACTTTTCTCCAAATCATCTCCATCGGATGACTCTGAAGGTTGGCTGTTTTATCCATCGCATAAATTCAAACTACGGTAAAGAGCCATGTTACAAATCCACTACAGGGATAGAGAGCATGTCATATACTGATATATTAATCTGTTGAATAGTTCAAACTGGATTTAAACACTCATTTTGTGTGAGCGTTGTTGGGTGCAATTTTCTTTATTCCTCCCACTTTCAAGCTTCATGCAACGCCAGGCTCCAGCTCACGTAGATTTACTGCTTTCATGAGAATGAAGTTGATTGACCATCAAACTGTTGACATGAAAGCATGTATGTCCCAAGATAAAAAAAAAAAAAGTGTTCCAGTGAAATAATTGTATGACTTTTGCTAACAGTGAGGTAAGGTAGGTTGTCATCTGACAAAATATTCACTGGATTTCCTGCCTCATTAGAGACAAATGCACCAAAAATAATTCATCCGCTTCACACGGCCGTCCTGAGGCTGAATGTGCAGCCTCACATGACTTCGGCTTGTGTAATCACTTCTATTGTCCACATGCATGTGTATAAAATATGTGATGTTCCACATGCATGAAAGCCACGGCTGTGCCACCTTCATGTTCTTGTGCTGCTCCTGCTCAGCCCAAATATTTGGTCTGTCAGTGTCAGTAGGTGCAGCTTACTGTCAGTGTGCTTTATCAGACTAACTCCTGGCTCTCCTTGTCAGGCTCACTGTGGCACCCCCATCTCTGATCCCAGCTGCACTCAGGTGTGTAACCAACTGCTCTGTTTCTCTGTAATTACATTGCGAGCTTCATGCGGCCTCCGATGCCTCAGTGTGTTGCCATCTGCGTGTGTGTTCATGCACGTGTGTGTGTGTGTGTACGCACGCGCGCGGGGCTTTTCACCCCGGGCGGAAACATGTCATTTCCCGTGCTCACTGTCCGTCTGCTAGACAGATGCAATATTAAGAGCCACAAATCTGAATGCGAGTTGAGAAGAGACATGGGGGGGGGGGGGGGGGGGGGAGATGACAGTAATAATACCATATAGACAATAGTCAGGGAGGCAGACAGCGATTGAGCGCAGTCGTACAAGTCGTGTCAAAAGACAGGATGTGCAGACAAAAAAGATATCAGACATAAATCTCGGTTTGAGAGGAACGGAGTTGAATGCTCTATTGTCACAACGTCTTATCTCAGTCCCAGCATGACGTTTCCTCGCTGTGGTTTTTACCGCATGCTCAATTATCTTTTACACCAACAGCCTTTTACTGTATATATTTTTATCCTTTCATGGCTTCCCATAATTTTTCTCCATGATGTTTCATGTTAGTGTGGGAATTACAGCTCTACATGCATTGCTGCAGTATTATTTTAGCAGGCAGCAGCATCTCTTTAGTCATTGCAATGCAACTCACATGAAATGATAGCCGGGAATACAGTGGGACGTAACACGTTTGCATAAGATATGCAAGTACCACAACCGGACAAATATAATATATATATTACTTGCTTGCAGCAGATAATGTAGAGAAGAAGAAAATCCTCCTGGGGCTTTTCGGTGTGGAGTTGTCTGTTTTCCTTACCCCACCTCTCACCTGATGCCAGCTGGTGTAGGCTTCCAACACCTTCAGTCATTCATTTTCCAACAGCTTATTCCGTTATCGGGTCGCGGGCCCATCTCAGCAGTCAATGGGTGAGAGGCGGGGTACACCCTGGACAAGCCGCCAGTCCATCGCAGGGCAACACAGAGACAGACAATCAGCCACACACACACTCACACCTACGGACAATTCAGTGTCACCAATCAGCCTAGGCTGCATGTTTTTGGTGGTGGGAGGAAGCCGGAGAACCCGGAGAGAACCCACGCAGACACGGGGAGAACATGCAAACTCCTGACAGAACGGCCACAAGTCAGATACGAACCTGCGACCATCTCGCTGTGAGGCAACAGTGCTTACCACTGCGCCACCGGGCCGCCATTCAGCAACACCTGTGACCCGTAAATCAGGTAAGTGGCTGGTCATCTCGTCTTCAAGAAGATGAATGAAAATCATCATCATCATCATCATCCAAACATGATTGGGATGTCCAAAGGCTCTGAACAGAGATCAGCCCCCATGTCATACTGTAATCTTGTACTGTGGGTGAAAATGCTAGTGTAGCCCCATAGCTCTGACATGTAGCATTTTTCCAGGGAGGTCTCGCATCAGCTTTGTTTTAGCCTCGAGCATTACGTTTGTTCTAAGGCTGATTCTGATAATGCCCGTTTAAAAAGTACCTGAGAACATCCTGCTTTAAAAATTCTGTTTCCTCACGAGTGACCTTAAGAGTTCCAGTCTCCCCATCCTTGCTCTCACCCCCCCTAACCCCACAGCACAGCCAGAGGTTTGCTGCATGCATCACATCAGATCACTGGTGCACTTGAGCCATGTTGACGGCTTGTTGTTTGCAGTATGTGGGGAGGCCGCCACCAACTGTGGGCCCAGCGGGAAGTGAGGACACCAGTCTCTGTGTGTGTGTGTGTGTTACATCAGGGTAAGCAATGAGAAGGTACAGACGTGGAGATAGAGACGTAGCAGCGTTAGAAGGGTTGATGTTGGTAGGGGGTCCGATGTAGGCTGCTTGGTAGGAGCCCCTGGTGCAAGCCTCTGGTTTTTGATGCCTGGATCTGAGAGAAATGGGGAATAAAGACAGAGATGAGGAATGAAAGAGAAAAAGGTTACCTGTGGATCAGCCAGCCTCCCTTGCAGACTGGGGGTGGGGTGAGGTTGGCGATGGAGTCTGAGGCGAAGTTGTCTTTGAAGTCCAGCTCCACATTGATCGCAGAGGAAGGGAAGAGGCAAGGGACGACGTTGGTGCAGAGCGGTGTGGCTGCGCTCAGGATGGCCGGCGCTCCACATGATCAGGCATCATGGGAGTGGAAGTTGGCGATGCTGCAGCCGTGATGTGGATGAGCTTGGGGAAATATCTTTACTGTGAATGTATTTATAGTGAAGCGGGGATTCGGTGGATGAAGACTTGGAGATCCATCTTTTTCTGCTGCTTGCTGCGAGTGTGCAAGTCTTTCATCTCTCTCCCATGTGTTTGCAGCAGGAGCATCAGGGAGTTTTAGTCCCTCCGTGAGACTGAGTGTGTATCTCTATGTGTTTATCAGGTTGTGTGTTTATGAGTGCGTACACACACTCGGTTTTTGGAGTGAACTCTGTTTATACCGAACCAACAAAGGCGAGATCCTGCTGGGCTGCAGTGTATCCATAGATCAGAGGTGTGTGTATTTGTGAGAGTGTGCATGTGCATCACCAGCTCTCGCACAATCATTGGGACAACACACCGGCACAACACCCGCTGGGCTTGCCCCTCCCCACAATGCACCCAGGCTCCCACAATGCATCAGTACTTCAAAGCTGAACATCCCGGGAGACTTTGCTCTAACAGTGAGGTCTCTCCTACCAGGAAGTGACACGCCCTCCTGCTGAGCCACAACTCCCACAATGCACTGAGGGGGCTCCCATAGAGATGTGCACGTTGTGTTTGCTCCCATTGGAGACTGCAGCTGTCAGCCTGCTGCTAACTGTAGTCATCTGTTTTCTTCTTCCCTCCATCGCACCATTCTGTCTCGTGCACTGGTTTCATTCTTGAATCAACAGATCGGGTTCAACAGATTGTTGTCGCTGGCTGACGGCAAAACAACAACACACTCATTGATTCCATGCACGGCGGAAAATTCTACGCAAAGACAGGGAGGTTGACGCAACACGTGATGTCTCTGATGCTTTGGCCAGCTTGTAAAGTGGATGTAAGTGGACTACAAAGAGACGTAATGGTGTCCTCAAGAGTTGGGCATTGATGGATGATGTGTGAGGAAACGGGACTTATCTAAATGACTGAATTTATTTTGCTGAGCTGTGCTCACCACCTTTCATGTAGTGCTGTGTTTGTGAATAATAAGCAGAGAAGCAGAATTTTTTTAAAACTATTTTTCACAGGTTTGAGTGAATTAGAGCAGGTTCCATCACTGAATATGAAAATGTCTGGACAACGATGTGGTGTAAGAGCAGATGTAAAAGGGTAAGGAACCCGTAACGTGTGATAACGAGTCATTCTGGGCACCGGCAAATGCAAACCGTTAAAAAAGGGTCTGAAGAAGACTCTAGTCACTCTAGTGTGTCTTTAACTTGTAAATGAGCAAAATGCAACACCTCTGAAAGTAATGATGTCATAACCCAACTTTATAAACGCCTATCATGGTTCCAGCCTGAGTCAAGGATGCAGAACGGCAGGAACTAGGACAAAAACACTAGTAGCCTGACTGATTTATCGGGCTGAAGACTCTGTTAGCTCTATTTATGCTCCTCCAATGCAGATACTGTCATCTTAATTCTGCCGTTGTGATTTTGAAGGTTCAATCACTGCTCTGGCATGCATTCTATAGCATCGGTCCCCCCCCCCCCCCCCCCCCGCCATCTTAAAGAGGATTTAGAAACATTCAAACTTGCAGCAGCTGCAAAACATTTTCAAAAGGCAAAAGAAAAAATGAAATGAAATGTTGACAGCTAAAATGTCTATTTTACAGATAAGGGTCAGGTTTCTCATGGTGGCCCTGCATCTATGCATTTATGCACTTTAATAGCAATAAGAAAGGGGATTTGTACCCATCACTGATAGTTGTAGGAAAGAGATGACTAATAACAGGCCAAACATTTGTAATATTCTATTTGGAACTATCTGATGTCGACGGTGGGGCAGAGAATGCACAGCCAACGCACCAAGAACTGCTTCAGTGTGTCTGAAAGCAACACAGCAGCTTGTATCAACATAATGTGAAGCAGGCTTCACTCGTCAATGAGCATATGTCTTCTGTGTTCATATTTCTGAGTCTGATTGGAGGGGCGTGCTCCAACGTCCATATCATTAAAAGCTGACAGACCCATAGCTGTAACCTGCTTCCTCCCACATGTCCAATAATCAGTTAAATAGAAAGAACAGGATCACCCGCTTTCTAGTCACTATCATGATATCGAATGATGAAGCAAATACATTGACCAGGGTGTGATTGGCCCAGTCTCAGTCTCACAGTTGCCCTGAATCAGTGGTCGCCATGCTGAGAGAAATCTCATAGACTCTACAAAATGTTTGCTTATAGGCTCCAAAGCTTATTGACAAGCTCTCCAATCAGAACCAAATCAGAACCAAATCAGAACCAAATCAGAACGGTGTTTTCGGTGTCTGAGGTGTTTAAGAAGTTTTCAGCGATCGCGCCCAAGCTGGGCTTTCTACCTCGAGTGGCTTGAATATAATGGATTGCTAATTGTGTGTTTGTGAACAAAACAGCTGGTTGAGGCAGAGGGTAATTGTTTTTTTTTACCATACATTTGATTCTGATAAACAGCCCTGGTAGAAAATAAAGGATGGGAAGAACAGGGAGGGATGTAGTGGGATTATTCTTGTTGTGTTTGTTTTTTCCTCTTGAAATTAATTTTGCACTGCTCCTTATGTTTCTTATTTTAGTTTACATTCTGTACCATCAGATATATCTGAGTGAAAGTTGATGTAACCAGGCTGTCAAGAAGTGGTTTACCCAAGAAGACAGTTTCATGTTAAAGAGCGGCAAAGTACAATGAGGAGTGATGCCCAAGTATAAAAAGAAAACTCAAAACACAGAACCTCCTCTTTAGCACAGTTTAAAAATCCAACCTCAGCCTCTGATTTAGCAGCGAATGCTGACAGACAGATTCAGAGCACACTTTGTTGATTTGTCATTATGGATAGTTATTATTTTTTTATTTTTTTACAACACTGTAGTATTAAGGTGAATTAACTCTGATACATCCCTCTGACTATCAGACGGCAAAACTGGTCGGTCTCAATGTTCACCCCAGGTCATCTGGTAGTGTGAGGCGTAAAAATTTGGGATGTTTGTGTCAGGACTTTCAAAGAGAGCTCATTGCAACCAACGAGAAGGTGATTCCAGAGCAGCTGATGGAGCAACCGGACATGCTTTAGAAATAGAAATAGAAAGCCTTTATTGTCATTGCATAGTGATTATTCAAAGAGATTAGGAGTGCTGCTCCGTTTGGTACTTAGGTACAACATAAAATACAACTAAGAGCAGAAGAAAACAACACAAATGTTTTACCCTTTAGGACAGCGTGCTACTTGTGTATTTTCATTAAAAAGTAAGACAATCGCCATGACAACATCATCAGTCATGATTGAGTCTCTTTGTGAGTGATGCCGCATTATTTCGCACGATTTTGTTTAAGTGCGTAACGAAACACCAGTCTCCTCAGCACAACGGTGTGTGACAGCAGCGACCACAGACGGCGATGGCGATTGCGACGCGGTCGTCGATGGAGTAAATATCTCGTTGGTAATGCACCTCCTTCCCGCTGCGGGGGTTAGAGGTAGCCGTTTTGCATGCTACATTTTGCTTTAGTGTGGGAGGCAGAGCTGCAGCTCTTCCAGAAACAATCAGAAGGTCTAAACTGAATCTGGAAGTGGGATATTATCGGGGCCAGTGGTAGCCAACCCGCTCAGGCCCGAGCCCAGGACAGTTATCCTGTCTCATGACTGAAACCGCTGCTCTTACATTTAGCCTCGTTAGGCGCTCTGATGGAACGTCCTGCAACCCGCCGGGGATTACCGGGTTAATTCATCTTTTTGGTTAGAATCCACAATCAAATCTTAGTTTCAAGTAAGGTTTAAATTCCACATGCCAATATTGTTGGTAGATGTGATGCGGTTCTGTTTACTGGTTCCTTCAAGGAAGAAAACTGAGGAGAGACACTGTGGAGAACGATCCACAAATACAGCTTGTGTGTTTGATTCATTTACGTCTGGGATTTTCTTTTTGAAACGCGATTGCATTTGCGCGTTTTAATGCTTGAACCTCTTGTTTTGTCTTGAAAAACGTTCAGTGTGTCAGGAAATGTAAAAAAAAAAAGAAAATCTCTTTGGCTCACCTATGCCACGCTTTTGCCATTTCTGTCAGGGTTTGGGTTCTGCTAGTTATCTTGACACATTTGTGTTTCTTGTATTTCTTCACATGCATTCTGTTCTGCTTTTCAGCAGTGGGCGTGGCAGAGGACGGCTTGGCAGAGCGGAGCGGACTCACCTGTGACCCATCTTCCCATCACCAGATTAAAATCACTGCTCACCTGATCCCTAGTTACCAGATTATGCTTTTGTCTCCTTCCCCACGCTATGCCTATTGTGTTTTGCTCCGTGATACAACAAAGAATAATGTTTTCCTAATTTTTGAATATAACCACAAACTGGATGGATTGTTTTTCCTTCTGATTCGAGTGATTTCTATGACATTTTATTTCTTTAATGTATTTTTTCCCCAGATCCTCACTTCATGTCCTGGTGGTGAAAAGTGTTCTGGTTACGGATCCCGTGGTGTGAGTTAAACCACACGGGTTTGACCATCTCAGTTGCCCTTACTTCCCAACCCGAGGAAGGGCAATATGTGAACAGACTAGTGCACAGGAAGAGAGTCATGCTATAGGCCTCCACTATATCAGGAATAAAACAATGCTGTGATGTCTTTTGATATTGCAAGATACAAAAAATACAGGGACATTAATGAATAAGAGCAAGCATTTTGGCAACAAAGGCAAGGAAAAACTTCCCTTTAACAGCCAGAAACCTTGGACAGAACCTTAAGAGAGAGAGAGAGAGTCAAAAACAAGATGTATAAAACTATAAATGCTAATGCTAGCTGTATAGCGACATCAGTGGTGAGGGCCACAGGTCCAGGTCCTGCAGCGCCACGGACAGAAGGACCTGCAGACAGAGACAGAGAGAGGGACAAACAGAGGGAGAGAGAGCACAAGACTACGGGGAAGAGAGAGAGATTACTCACATATATTTATAACATGAATAATCAGATAAAGAGGGAGGAGCTCAGTGTGTCATAGGAGGTTAAGCCACCAGTGCTGGCCTAGGACAGCATATTGATTATTGTATTGATTAACTATAAGCTTTGCTAAAAAGCAAAGTCTTTAGTCTTCTCTTGAACATGGAGATGGTGTCTGTCTCACAAACCGATCAGGGAGCTGATTCCATGATAAAGGAGCTTGATAACTGAAAGCTCCGCCCAAATGTCTGCTCTTGGAAATGTTTGGAACCAAGAGCAGGCCAGCATTTTGGATCCGCTGGGGTCTAGTTGGGCAACAGCTCTGTAAGGTAAGGAGGGGCCTGGCTGTTGAGGGCTTTAAAAGTGAGTAGAATAATAAAGCAGATATAAATTGTTCTGAACTCACAAACATTTCATCATTAAAACACAAGCACTTAAAAATGTAACTTTAACTGTATGCTAAATCTCTTGTGTTCAGAGATGTTATTTTATGAAGGCTCTAATATGCCCGTGTAGAGCCGTGCTGTAACGTGCCGCTGGTCCTTGAGCTGTGCGTTTCGAACAATAGGCTGGGGAGTCGTGCCGGAGAGCAGAGCGCCAGCTGCATTTATGAGTCGCCATTGATTTAATGCTGCTTAAAATACTCAGCAGGCTTTTTACTTTAATGGGGGCTGGACCGCATTAAAGCACCCCGCCGCACAGCGGTGCATCGCCCAGAGGGAGGCGAGTGTCTCTGTGTGAGAAACAGATATGGCTGTATGTCGAGGCATGTGTTGGAATGGGAGACTGTGTGTGTATGTGTGTGTGTGTGTGTGTGTGCGTGCGTGTGCATGCGTTTGTGGCTATTTAGTTGCATCTGAGATGTCTGGCTGTAGTTTTAAATGCTACTGACTTGAGCTGCGTAAGATGCCCTGGTGTACTTGTGAGACAGCGTGTCTGCTTGGGCCTGCGTAGGTGTGAAGCCATTGTGCGTCTCTTTCCCCTTCTCCTACAATATGTTTTCTCAGAATTATCACTTTCTCTTATCCCAACTCACCCACCTACACACACACACACACACATGTCAGCACTACCGTCTCTGTTGACAGGGTAAATTGTATGAAAAGCTTTTAAGGCAATTAGTGGATTGAGCTGGAGCCTTTCTTCCCATTCGCAGTGTTCATTAGCAGCTCCTCCAGTCTCTGATATTACCGTCACTCCAAGCTGGCATCAACACCACGCACTGCCTGTGTGTGTGTGTGTGTGTGTGTATGTGTGTGTGAGAAACAACACAACACTTGTTTCCACATGTCTGTCTGGGTGTGTTTTGCACATCTTCTCGCTTGAGCACAATTTCAAAGCACACATTTTTCAGAAAGTAGATCCGAGCCACCCTGCTGTTCTGATTCTGACTATTTTAAACCATTTCAATAAATGCTCAAGATCATCGTGACACACACACACACACACACACACAAAGCGTAATTACAGCCATCCATTCCTTGGTTGATTATTTCTTTATTTGCCATGAATCTTTCCTGGTACGTGCACGTCTGTCAGACTCTTCATTGAGGGTCCCCCCATTAAATATTTTATCATTTTAGCTGTAACAGTTGTGCTCACGGTGCCATCACACCTTGTTATTGTGTGTTAACGCACCAACCCTGGGTTAGGTGGCACACTCAAACACGTTTTAATTTAAAACGCACATGTTTGTCTTATTTCGGTGCTCATTGCATAACATGACACTCGTCTTCCTCTCTGTATGAACATGGATATGAACTCCTCAGAAGTCACACATTTATGATTTGAGTGAAACAATAAGTCAAAATCAAATCACGCAGCGCTCCACCTCGAGCCAATGTTCATCCGGGTTAGGGTTATGCCTCCAAGTGTGTTTTAGTCACGCCTCCCCGACCGCCCACCTGCGATGACCCCGCCGTCACCATCTCCCACCATCATCGCCATCAAAACAAGCTGCAGCTCAGATCACGTCAGTGCAGGACACAGAGAGATGTTGTTCAGCTGCCAGTAGCCTCTAGCTTAATCTCTGCGGTTTAGTTTATCTCCTGCAGCATCGTTTCAATGTTCATATCTCCAGTATTTTCATGTTTGAATCCAGCTGGAAGAGTCAATTTTGCTGCTTCATGAACAATTCAAAATGTAATTCAAAGGAGATGGAAACAAAGAAAGTGTGTTCCTTTGGTAAAACAGCTAAAAATGCTCAATCTAAATCTAATCACCTCTTCCATCTTCCAGGGGTCACCTCACTGGTAACAGACAGATAAACAGACCCAACTGATCTCTAGACTTCATCGGTGGCGGTACCAACACAATAATGGTGACTTTTATTGTGAAGGATTTATTCTGAATTAATACTTTTAATCTGAAGGAGGGGCTAATACAGCTGAGATGGTTCATGAACTTGTAGAATCTGTTCTCTGATCCCTGTTCCGTCCAACCTAGAAATAAAAATGACTGAAGCGAGAACAGGAACATAAAGACTTACTGTTCTCACTTGAACAGAACCAGAACCAGGTTCCAAAATCAACCTTTTCCCATGTCTGATATACGTAGTAATTTTTATAGGAAGATATTTAAACAGTAGCACAACAATATATGAACGTATTTCAATAGGTTTAAAAACAAAACAAAAAAATAATAATTAAGCGATGCACTGGAGTCGAAGACAAATATTTTTGGTAGAATTCCCTGCAGATGCCTTAAAGTTTGAGCTCAGTTATGTGTGTACACTATTTGTCTGCTATTTCCTCAACTACACACGTGTGTGTATGTGAGAACTCTTTCTCTAATTAATTATGTGGAACACTAGAGCATCACCAGCTTTGAAGAGGGGAGAACCAAGAGCTGTGCATTATTGATAAGTGACACACATTGCTGACATAATCTGTTTCACACACACACACACACATTTGTAAATACTGTACGTGTTTGGTAGCGATCTTTCCTTCAGTGCTGGTTTAACAGCGGTGGCTGACACACTTCCAGTACCTGCTATCCATCAGTCTTCCAGCGTCTCTCTCCCTGGTCCACACGGGACTGCCAGTGGCCCTGAACGCTACATTATTTAGCAGACGGAGTATTTGATCGCACAGTTAGCGCCGATCCCAGGCCATCATTATGCTGAATTTGGCTGGAACCCATGGATGGATCATGCTTTCACTACTCTGTACACAAACATGTATGTACACACACTCTGTGCACATTTAGCGTCTTCTATGCAGGAGTGTGTTAATTAATCAAAGCATGTTTATTTCTCCGGCCTAACTGTGCTGGTTTAGTTATGGTAACAAAACTTCTCCTGTAATTCTTCAGCCGTGTTATTCAGGATTAAAGGGGTCATTCATTCATTCATTCATTCATTCATTGCTATTGCAGTATCATAGAAAATATAGATCTCATTTCAATTTTCAATTTCATATCAGTTTCAATTTCAGATTAGAGCCGTTCCCCCGAGGCCTTTATTGGGTATCTACTGATAAAGACTCCAATCCAATACTTATATATACATAATATTAATAGAATCTGACACATGCACGCAACTTGATCCAAATACCAAAATGTACATTAGTAAATATTAGTTTTAACTTCAAGATATGTAATTAAGTGGGATCATGTGAGTTCATTTTAACTTCTGAAAATTCTGCATTCAGCTGGTTTAGGGTAAAAAGAAGAAGCTGCTGTTCTCTGCTTATCACTGATTAACAGACAAAGTCAGTGAGCAAAGCTAAAAGGAGGCAGCAAGACAGACTTCAGTGATTTTGGCCACACACTTCTATGTTTATCTGTGTCTTCTGGAGGCGTAAATTAGAAGCTATGTGCTAGCATACTTGTTACTTGTTTTGTGCTCATGATCAAACCAGGTACGTTTCATGTTCAGGGAAGATTTGAGAATGATACAAAGTTGTTTATCCAAATCTGATTTAGCTGGAAACGATCCTTTTACCTGGGGATGCCTGAAATAATTATTCCTCAAAATTCTGCAGTTGGGATGCGCTGAATTATTATTATTTTTTCCATTAAATTGTGCTATCCCTTGGAAAACATTTTTGCACACGCATACATCTGTTTTTGTCATGTTCCTTTGGGCTGGTGTGGACTGCTCCGGTTCAGCACGCCACAACCAGACTGGGGACTCATTGGTTTTATGGAGGCATATTATTGTTTTAATGGGGTCAAAGGTCAAGCATGAATGCCCCAGCCTCTAGCTGCAATCAATATGGCACAGAGCAAGAAGCACAAACATTGATTAACAAATATGCGTAAATCTCATGTCAGACCACATCACTTTCGCGTGCACGAATGCATGAACATATGAAAATGGTTCTGTGTGTGTGTGTGTCCACGTTGCTGCTGCTGCTGCTGCTGGTGTTCTGTGTCAGTGTGTCGTTGTGGTTACGGGTCATTTCTCAATTTATGTAGAGACAGTTAGAGACTCCAAGGATCCGACCGGTGCTGCTGACCTTTGTGTTCCAGTTACCAGACACCTTATCTCAGGCTTCATCTTCACTTCAGGCTTCATCTTCACTTCAGTCCTCTGGCCTTATATGGCATCTAAACCAAAAGATCCTCACATTAGTGTTACGGGCTGAGCAAGGCTTTGCACCCAATAGTACATTGCAGACCAACTCAAGAGAACCTTTAAAGATTTGCACAAACAGAATAACATTGCTTGACGCCTAAACAGGTGTAACTAAAGAACAGTGCCTAAACACAAAACTTAGATATGCAAACTCTGACAAATCAGTTGAGCAGCTAATCAATCCATCCTTCTCTGATGTGTTGTTGTGATTTGTGTGAAAGCACAAATAGAAGATGATTTAAATGTCCCGTCTTTAAACATGCGTAAAGTATTAATGGTGGTGTGTTATTTCTCTACATAGAATGAATAAAAAGTCATATAAATCACACTCACTGCACAGCATTAAACACACAAAGGACTTTCAACGGAAACAAGCCCGCAAGGGCTTTTTTGAAATGCTCCTCTTAGACCGGATGTTTGACGTTATTTGTACTGTAATACATGCTACTGTGTGACTGTACTTGTACTCTAACTTTCTATCTAATAAATATATTCATCATCATCATCACACGTCTCCAATCAATATTAAATTGGCGTTGATTAAGTTGAAGCATTTCAGCAAATATTTCCTGTTCTTTAAGGGAGGGGTTATGTGGGAAATGTTGTCTTTAAGCTGTTTAGATCAAGGTCAAATATATTTATTCAGTGCTTTAAAAAAAAACTCTAAAACCTTTAAATTCATGTTCACAAACATGACCCAAAAATACATCAATAACACAATGTGCATGCAAACAAACACACACACACACACACACACAAACACACGGACTGTCACATGAGCAGGATCAGTATTTTTCCATGCACGAACTTCTCCTGTCTTCTTGTCCTGCAATCGGCTCTCTCCTGTCACCTGCAGCTCATCTCTCAATCAGCTCTCACTCTACTTATACTCTTCTCATTCCTCGTGTCGCTACTGATTGTCAGCGACTTGTTCCTACTCTCCAGCCCTCGTATTCTGATTTTGACTCGCGCGTTCTGACCCTGCTCGCTTTTTTTTTTATTCTGTCTGGTTGCCTGCCTGATTGGGCTGATTACCCGGTTTGTGAATTCTCCCTTTCTCCTGGAACTTGTCTTATTCCCTGCCCCATTCAGATTTGTCTGCTGGTTTGGACTGACCACCTGTGTCTGGATTTCCCTTCTCCTGTCGTGCTTTTAGGTTCTCACCTTCAGTGGATCGTGACACGGACATTCATATTAAGAATCATCGGATCTGACCTTCGTGCATTAGCTGCTTGACCACCAGCAGACGAGTATTATCCAGTCGTTATACACACATCAGTTTTCACTATTCTGCTGAATCCCTTGCTGCTTGTTTGCTGAAGCATCCTGGTTGTGAACCAGATACACTCTTTCAAACACTAAGATTTAGGATTGCTTCTACTCATAGATTTTCTACAATTAAAAGGAGCCATGACAGCTCTTTAATTTTTTCCTTCTAATATCTATTTCAGCTAATTAAATATCTTATCTCCAGTTTCTCTATTATCAGATGCATAACATTGATCCTCTTGTATAGTGTTTGACAAAAATGCGATTGAAGATACGCGGCGTGTTTATTCTTACACTGTCAGGAGCGCTAACAGATTAAGCCAGCATAGGAGAATCAGCAGTCCTCTGTTATGCTGCGGACCAATCAATCTCCTTTTGTGCGATAGGCCAGCAGGTTTACGATTTAAACTAAAAAGATAATGGCCTCACTGGGCGAAGGTTCCCTCCATTTCAATGCAACTTCTAGCCAACTCATCAGAAAATCTTAGGGAAACGTGTCGCATGTTTCCATCCACTGCTAATATGAGAATATCGGGACTTGGTTCCATGATATAGAAGCAAATTAAAGAGCAGTAGGAAGATATACAGGATATAAAATTAAATATCTGACTTGTTTCATGTGTGCATTTGACTAAGACAATGTCTTTTGAGGTCATAATTTATGTTATGAATGTCTGAAGTGAACTTTGTCATAAATAAGGGACAAAAACAACTTTTCCTCCAAATATTGACTTGATTGATGATTGTGCACGTGCAGACGCACGTGCACGTGGAGATGCTCAGTGTTTTTGTTGCACAAATAGGAAATGTTATCTGCAGGGACTTTATATGAATCAAAAAGCCCAGATTCTGCCCTTGAAGGGTCAGAAGTGAAGCAAACAGCTGCTGTTAGATTCTTTATAAAAGCTTACAGTGATAACAGCAAGAGATACAGAAAACTTACTAAGGCTGATCCCTTAATCCTTTCGCCTTCTCCCCACAGCAAGGACAACATTCCTCTCCTCTCCTTTGCCGTTAGTGCCTGTGTGTGTGTGTGTGTGTGCTTATTGCTAGTTCATCTGAAGTCCTCTGCCCTCCGAGCATCCCGAGCAGCTCGGTGAGTGAGCCTTCAGATTCTCCCTCTCTCTCTTTAACCTTTTGTTTCTAAACAAGAGTGAAGCCAGCATCGTGTTGAATATTTAATGTCCCTCGGTGCCTGTCTTTGTCTTCTTTATCATCTGCCAATCTCTCCCTTTTGCTGTCACCCATCTCGCTAAGCCAGGGCGATGTGGCCGGTTGTAGGTTGCCATGGTGATAGTCCCGCTGGTATGGTGGCGGTGGCAATGGCAGCGTTCAGTGTGTGCTTTGCAAGTACATATTTCTGAGTCGACAGGATTGTGAGTTGCCAAGTAGTGATGATGTGCGTTGTGTGTGTGTGTGCGTGTACGCGTGCGTGCAGATGTTCCCTGACTCCAGTGTCTCATGGCAGCTGGTCCGCTCACCAAAACACACACACACACACACACTTCCCTAAACTCTTCCCTTAATTAAGAGCCCTGGGCCATCATGGTTGACTCAACAGGGGCTTGATGGCACACACACACACACACACACACAGACCCTCACACACATCTGAAGTGTTCACCACACTGGGTATGTGGGGAGATGATCCACTGGTGTCGCCCTTGAAGCCCCGCTGTGGGGTGGAGATGGCGCTGATAGCAAACAGGCAGCTAATCAGGCCTGCGTATCTAAATCCATTCTGTCTACCAGAAGCAAACGGACTATTTCTGTTCAGCGGGTTTGAGTTGAGGAAGAAGGAAGAGGAGGTCAGGAGGAGAGAGTAAGTGTTTAAGATGACGGTGAAGAGGAAGGAAGAGGTGGTAGATGCCTAACCGGGACCGATCATATCCGCTTAACCCAAATCTAGAAACAAACCGCTCGAGGTTAAAATCCCAGCGGCAGTTCTTTTCCTCTGGAAAGCAAAGGCAGACTCGGCCTGTTGATGAATCCTCTACCACAGATCGAGTCACGTAACGCTTCCATTAGTACCGATGTAACAGGCTACGGATAAGATAAGGGGTACAGCTTAACATGAATTCATCCGTCGCTCCATTTTCTTGTCGACGAGGCAACCCCGATCGTCTCGTCTGCTGCCGCTTGCGCTGCCTGGCAGGGCCCGGGTCCTGCTGGAGCCGATCCCAGCTGACTACAGGCGAGACGTGGGCTGCACCCTGGCCGAGCACTAAGCTGCATACTTTTGGAGCTGGGAGGAAGCCGGAGAACCCGTAAAGAACCCACACAGACTGCAACCATGATCTCTACGAGGACATGGAAGGCCGGACCTCTAAACTCATCACGCATGCTGCTGCCTTTGAGCTCTTTATGGCCCGCATTCTCTCTCTGTGTCTTTTTTTAACCTCACCCATCGCTCTAATTTCTTTTTTTCCCCCTCCATCATTACCTCCACCTCCTTCCCTCCCCTGCCCCCTCATCTCCTCTTCCTCCTAGCACAACCTAACACGACAGAACAACCACGGATGGTTAATAATGCTCTAATTTCCGCTCTTCGCGGCGCGTAGAAGGTGTGGAAGATAACCTGATTTATCAGACGGTTATTAGAATGTGAATCAGGGGTATTAAAGCAATGGACATTAACACGCACATTGTTTAAACAACGCCGCAGGACTAATGGATTTCAAAATGAATTTGTCAACACGTCCTCTGTGAATGCAATTAGTCAAATGAGTGGCGAGCAGAGGAGGAGTTGGGCGGCGGTGCAGCAGGAAGAAGAATGAAGTTGCATCTTCTGCAGCGTGGTGAGGAGGAGAGGAGGAATCCAACAGACAGCATGCAGTGGGATCTGTGTCGAGCGACGGCGATGGAAACGAGTGCGGGATGTTTCCAAACAATGCGTGAGGACGCTTTGTTCTGCTTGAAGATCTCTGGAGCTGCGTTGTTTTCTGGGTTCAGGGTTAGAAGTCAGGGTTCGTGAAAGTTTCGCTGCCTGTACTTTGCCTTTTCAAGACACGACAAATAAAAGCTTAGATGCAGACGTGGGCGAGGAAGACGGCTCTTTAACCAGGAGCGTCACAGACACGACGGCGTCTCTTTAGGAGGAGGAAGCCGGAGTTGGTCCCGTTTTTACGCCCTGTTGGTTCATCTGTCAGCAGGACACTTATTGGATGAGGCTGCAGCAGCTGCTTCATGCCCATAAACCCACTGTACATGTGGAAAGCTTCTCCGCTGAAAGCTGCTCATGTTGAGTTAAAACCCAAAGGAAAAGAAAATCCGGGTATGATTGATCTTAATCTTGCTGACAAACCAGCAAACAGACAAATGACGGCAGTAATTAATCATTAGAAAAATACATGTCAGTTGTCAATCGCTGCGTTTCATGTACGAGGCAGGTCCACGTTTCAGCGGCACGTCATTTCTGCTTGCTGAACGACTTTACATGCGTCGTTAAACGGCTGTAGTCGGGATGGGTGATGTCTGGAGTCGTAAAGAATGTTAGCAAACAACTTTGAATGAATGCTGAAGCGATAACAGCTATGTGACGACTGAAAGCCGACTGAAGCCATGTCCGGGTAAAAGGCTTTTCTCCTAAGTGGAGATCTCCATTGAAGGAAACGTTTCAGACACACACACACACACACACACACACACAGACTTCTGCTGCCACCTCCAGCTTCGTGTCTGGGTCCGCAGCAGGAGGAGAGATGGCGGCTGGGTGGATGGGGCAGCGGGGCGCGGTGAGGGGGGGCCTGCAGCTTGAATACTAATGCCCCACTTAGAAGTCAACCTCTTCTCCATCCCCATGTTCCCTCTGTACCCATCTCCCCATCTCCTTCTGCACCTTTACCTGTTCTCATCCTTCTTCTCACTTCCTTTTCTCTCACAACCCCCCCCCCCCCCCCACACACACACACACACACTC
Organism: Brachionichthys hirsutus; assembly: GCF_040956055.1. Taxonomy (NCBI): domain Eukaryota; kingdom Metazoa; phylum Chordata; class Actinopteri; order Lophiiformes; family Brachionichthyidae; genus Brachionichthys; species Brachionichthys hirsutus. The sequence continues at coordinate 14,161,178 of NC_090899.1, forward strand.
TGAGCATCCCTTCTCCTCTTCCACCAACTTGACTCCTCTGTCTTCTCACTCATGCCCTCTTCTTCTGCTGTTCTCCCTGCCACTGACTTTGCAACGCACGCTCTCCTACAGATCTTTCTCACACACGCACGCACACACACACCCTCTTTATAGCCAGCTAATTACAGCCAAGTGTTCACTCCATCTCATCGTAAATACTGAGCTGATTAACGTGATGGAAGTGTAGGGCCAGGAAGTCTCATTCTCAACAGGGGGGCGGGTTCTCGCTGCCTCCAGGTCTCTCTTTCTTAAACACACCTTTCTTTGCCTTTTCCACTCTCGCAAATACAAATCTTGTTTTTCCTTGGGTCTGGACCCTTTTTCTGTTCTACCTGTTTGCCAGTTGCAGCCTCTTGATGTTTGCTTTTTTAAATGGACAGTACCTCCTACAGAGGAGAGCCAGCAGGGGCCCAGATGAAGTGGCGGGATCCTCTAAAGCAGGGGTCCCCAAACTTTTTCCTGTGAGGGCCACATCACTTTTCCCTTCTCTGATGGAGGGCCGGGGCCAGTTTGTAGGAAAAGTGTGATGATGGCAGGGGTGCCTAAACATTTAGGGGCCGAATGTAGTTTAGGCTTCATCTCACCATCACAACTACACACAGTGACATGAATCGAGTGTCACACACGCAATGCCTCTCACACCCAAACTCAGTCTCTCTCCAGCACTATCACGAAGTGCAGAGGCGAAGAACGACTGGATCAATCAGCTGATCCAATACAGCTGCAGAGGAGCAAACAACAAACCTCAAATTATTGTAAAAAACCCAAATGCTGCACGGCTTGGCTTCGAACCCAGGATCTTCTAGCACGGAGTCAAGTGCACTACCCACTACACCACCTATATGTTACCACACCAGACATTAGGATAAATAGGCAGTAGCATTGTTGACTTTAGACCAGAGGCACTGGTTTTGAATGCAGTACGACGTCACCTGGTCGGAGAGACGCCCACTCCACATAACACAAAAGGAAAAAGCACAACACAACAACACAACAACATAACAACACGCTGTGGTCTGAGAATACCTTAAGTTTCCTCACCTGTACGGTGGCGTAGTCGGTAGGGTTACCGGTCTACTGCCAGAGGAACTGGGTTTGCATCCAGCTGTGGGAGTGGGGGTGGAGCAGAGGTAGCAGGGTAGGCCTAGGGCCTTGCCTGGGCGGAGTGAACTGGACCACTGGTCCACTCCACTCCGCTCAGGTGTGCCCTGGACCTACCCTGTTGCCCCTGCTCCATCTCATTCCCATAGTGGGATTCGATACCAGGGCCGTTTTGCCCCCCTCTACAGTGGTGCCAACTATGCCACCGTGGAGGTGAGGAAACTTGCCCTGTTAAGGTAATTACTATGTAATAAGTTGATATTACAGAGCACCGGAACATTAACTTTCTGGCCGTATGTGACCATCATTAAAATTGTCCCAAATAAAAGGGAGGCTACTCGTGTTGTATGGAAAGGAAAATAAGTAAATTCTATTTTGGGTCTCTGGTATTGTTCAGGGGGCCAGGCCACATGTGGAAATGGGCCGGATCCGGCCCGCGGGCCGTAGTTTGGGGACCCCTGCTCTAAAGTGATTTGGGCTCATTTTCTCAATGGCGACTTAGCTTTGGCTCAAAATGGCCACCGACAAATCTGTGTTTTTCTCTCTCGTGTGTGTGTGTCTGACTCAGAGCACCGGCGTGAACGCTGCCGGGGTGAAGAGATAGAGTACAGCGGAATGCTGCCGCACACGTAGCGCAGCACACACACATAAATGCGCCTGCACAAGCACAATCCAGAATGGGTCAGCTCGGCTCAAAGCATTTGTATTCATGGGCGGTTTTGCATCGGCTTCACCTCCGACAGTGTTTCATCTAACCGCGGGACGCGGCTTTATGCGTTCACACTCAAAAGGCCCCGCCGTATGTTTATGTCCGAACGGTGCTCACTGAGGGAACGCACCTCAGATCCTAAATACATGCGTAGGTGAAGTGTTTTGATGCTCAAAAGTGTCCCTTGTGACACACAATATCTGAGCATACACATGCCCATGCTGTGCTTGTCAATCCTAATCCAGACACGCATCCGTGCACTGCAAAAGCAATAAACCATAGATGACAATTTTCTGCTGATTATGGGATTTCTGCCGATTTCTATTCAAATTGATCAATTCTGTAAATTGTCTAAAGTGTTTAAAGTTTAGGTGCTTATTTTTTTTATGTATTTGTTAATCTTCTTTCATCACCTTCAGCTGCTTATAAAAGGTCTGTTGGAGCCTATCCCAGCTGACTATGGGAGAGAGGCGGGGCACACCCTGGACGAGACGCCAGCACTTCGTAAGGCCACACACAGACATACACCACACACACTCACACTCACACTCACACCCGAGGGAAACCCAAGCGGACACGGGGAGAACATACAGACTCCGCACAGAAAGGAATCGAAGCTGCTTGCTGTGAGGCAGCAGCGCTACCCACTGCGCCATTGTTATGAATGTAACTGGAAAAAATGTAAGTCATCAAGTTTTATCAATTTAATCGACTGGCCAGTTAGCATTTCACCTGCATACTGAGACATCTTTTTAATGTTTGAATGTGTGGCGCAGGTCCTATTTCCAAACAGGGTATTGTGGTTCTACCAGGCAAGATAGCACAACATTCTGTTTATATATTATTCAGAGGACGGCGCCGGTGCATGGTGTCGTCCTATGATCGAGAGGTTGGCGGTTTGATTCCCGCCTCCGGCGCATGTGTACACTGTCGTTGTGTCCTTGGGCAAGACCCTTCACCCACGTTGCTTGTGTGAATGTAGTGGGCGAGTGAATGTCGGTGGTGGTCTGGAGGAACGATGGCGCAAGACTCACTGCTGTCAGTCTGCCCCAGGGCAGCTGTGTCAATGACATCAAAAAACAGAAATATGAACAAATTAAAACAATTTTAATACAGTGGTCCCTCATTTATCGCGGGGGCTACGTTCTAAAAATAACCCGCAATAGGCGAAATCCGCGAAGTTAGTCAGCTTTATTTTTTTACGATTATTATACATGTTTTAAGGCTGTAAACCTTTTCCCACACACGTTATATTGGACACGTTAAAGCCAAAAGGACTCCACCCCTGCGCCCTCTAATTGGCTCTCTCATAATTGTTTGGAACGTTTCTGGTCCCTTTCTTGAATGCTATTGGACACGTGAGCTGTCAGTTATAACCCTCAACCCGACGCGTCATTTCCTTCCGTCACGAAGTTTGTGTGAGGACAGATGTTTGGTAAGTTAGCGAACAGCGTTAAAACATGAAATTAGCCCCAAATATCTAAAGACACGTAGCTGTTATAGTTATTCAGCCGGTTCTGTTTTGTGTGTATCAATAATAAGTTGTGTTAACTGTTAATCTTTACCGTTGAAAGGTCCATTCTCTCCTGATTTGACGTGGCTGTGCTACAGCAGAACACAATGCGCGTTCAAGCACGGTAAAAAAAACATGCAAAATTGCATTTAAAAAATCAGCGAAACAGCGAAAGATGAACCGCGTTATAGCGAGGGACTACTGTATTACACATTTGGTTACCGGTAGGTCATAATGTCCGGTTAATTGACCCAAATATACACGTGACATGTTTTCTCCATGTGAATCCGCACTTTGTGTTTCTGAGACCTTTCCTCTGTTATTAAGACGTGATAAAAAGGGAGCTTCATTTGGTTCCTTTATAAACAAAGGCCTACTTTGTTCATCTCATAAGGCAGCTGTCGCTAATTAAGATCTGTGTTACCTAGCCTGGATATCACAGTGACCCCCCCCCACACACACACACACACATCCTATCATCATTACTGGTATGACATTATCTAACTTACAGAATAGTGACACCTTCTGTCTGCAGGGGTTTTAGGTGTGGATTTTTACAGTTGCACTCTTCCCTCCCTTCCCTTTTTTTTGCCTCCCCATTCTCTGTTCGTCCCACATCCCTTGCTCATACTTTACTTTGCTCCCTCCTGGGCAGCTTGACATTAATTATTAAAGATGTCTCCGTTACAAAAAGTAAAAGTGACGGTGTCGGCTTATGAATGCTGACGTGACTCGGCGCCATTGTTATCGTGTCATGAACTGCCACACACACACACACACACACACACACAGCACAAAGGAATACACACTAACATGGTCGTCTCATAATTGAATTGAAACAAAAATGAACTCTTAATAATGGAGACCCATTTGCCGCCTGCAGACAAGTAATTATTTTCACGTAGCAGCGTAGTTCCACTGTTTGCCACACTGAAGAGATGCACAGCTGGACTGGAAGAAGAGTTTTAGTCTAAAATTCAGATTTGAACTATTTCTTTTAAAAGCTTCAAATGATTTTTTCGTCAAGATATGTGCATTCCTGTAAATTGAGTTTAATTATTACATTTTGACAATATCATTTTTCTCATATTGTGATTGTAGCCAGTGCATAAATGCATTATTGTACAAACAAAAAATGAATTTGAACCACGGGGAAGAAAGCAAAAGCAAAACCGATTGATCCAGTGTTGGATAGTGGAAGCGGTATGGGAGAATTTTTGAGATTTCACAGATGATCGAGTTCAGTGAATAAAAAAAAAGCAGATCAGGATGAAGAGAGAGAAGTTCAAATTTGAGAAAGATTTGTAACTTGTTAATTTATTTTTTGAATTCCATATGAAGACATCATGTGGGCCCACAAGCAGTATCATTCAACACATTTCAAACTTTAAATCTGAGTACTTAAAACCTACTCCGCATCCTCACTTGGCCTCCTATTCTGTGTGGGAAAGCAACTTGGCTCAGGCAAAGAGGAAAGTTGGCCGGAGAGCTCTTTCTCTTGTTCCCTCGAGAAACAGAAACTAAAAATCCATAAAACATCACAACTTTGTGATTGTGTAAAACGGTCAGTAGCAACTGCTATTTTCTACCCTCTCACCAAATCACAGTAACCAAGACGAAATGCAGAAGTTTGCCAAAAACACTGTAGCTCCGAGGGCCATCTCAGTGAATGTACTTTTCTCTGCCTTTTTAACTTTCAAATACTCATACATTTTAGCTCATAGAAATTGAAGTAGAAATGCATCAAACCTTTTTATCTACCCCTTTGAACCAAATTATAAATTCCGAATGTATGCATAAATAGATTCGACAAAATAAAACTGACCAGGGCACTCTAGGGGTTTTTCACACCTACCCTGCCTTGTGTGGTCCAGACTTATCAGCTTGATCCAGTCCATCACTGCAGGTGTGACGCCTCACTTGTAACCAAGGTCTAGCTGCATCAAAATGTGCGTTTACATCAGGGGTGGGCAAACTTCTTGACTCGTGGGCCACAATGGGTTCTAAAATTTGACAGAGGGGCCGGGCCAGGAACAGATGGATGGAGTGTTTGTATAAAGTAATATAAATGACATGTAAAAGCCATTACATGAAAGGATTTGGCCTTTTACAGGTAAAATGATTGAGGTTTAATTATAATAAAAGGTAGTTTAATGATATAATTTGGACAAGTTCGGCGGGCCGGATTAAAAAGCCCAACGGGCCGTATATGGCCCGCGGGCCGTGGTTTGCCCATGCCTGGTTTACATGGACACATTTAACCCGGTTAAAAATGCTTCATGGACACACCTTAACCGGAATAGTCTAACCCAATCCAGCCTGATCCGGTCACAATTCTATCGATCGAGAGGGGTGGTTTATACCGATTTGTAACCCGGTCAGGGCGCATGAAAACGCTTATTCCGATGTTTCGGTACAAGTCGTCCTCACTGCGCATGTCTGTGACGTCAGCTACACGCGCTACTGCTGTTCCCGGAAGCTAGTTGAAGCAGAGCGAGCGAAAAGCACGGCGGGCGGAAGACAGAACTGGTCAATATCTGAGACAAACATGTTGCCGGAGACATTAAAGGAGGAAACTAAAAGCGCAAACTTTCGGGGAAACGGGGAAAACGAGCGAAATAACGCTGACGTTTCAGGCAGAAAAGCGCGGAGCGATGATTTGTTTACAATGGAAGTTGCTACGCTACGCTTCTTCTTCTACCATTTCTGGTGTTTTTGGTCAAACTGCGCATGTCAGAATATTCTGTTCCGATCAAAAGTGTGATGCATGAACACGCAAATCCTAATCGGATCGGATTTTTAGGGTCCATGAACACGGCGCATCGGATCACAATTTTACTCTGAACTCTGATTGGAATAAAGAAATGTTGTCCATGTAAACGCACCTAAAGGCTCAGTCTGTGGTCCAACAAGGAGTCTCTCTCTCCAGGTCAAAATGAACCACGGTTCAGATTATTTTTAGTGTGAAAGAAACAATTCATCTTTGCAGGAATTGCCGGAAGTTATAGCAGTTCTCCACAAACAAATGAAGACAAGCAAATACAAGGGGGAACATGAGCTGCTGTGAGAGGACGAGGTGGCGCAGAATAGGTTTAAATCCAGAGAGTAAATCAAAAAGATGGACAAAAAAACTAATGAAAACAAATGAGGTTTTTTTTTTGCAAGGATGAGAGGATATGAGAGAATGTTGTGTTGTGAATGTCAAATAGGCCTGTAGTAGTAGTAATATGAGAAGGTGCGTGATGCCATTAATAAAACGGTGTCTTTACAAATGAGGATAGTTTTTCCTTTTCATGTTGACCTGGCCAGCAGTCACTGCGTATTGGGAGACGCAGCGGGCTTAGCTGTTTGTGAGGTTCTCCTGCTGTTTTGAAAGGATGTTCATCACCGGCATGGTAAAAAAAAAGATGCAGCTGTTCATGTAACGAAGCAACACATGACACCATCCTGCAGTATTTTCACCAGCAGTACACGGCAAATTCTGTCATTCAAAAGAACTATCTAAAAATACATGCGGGGGAAAAAAATAGCCTTTTTGACCACAGAGTGCAAGAAAAAACAAACTAAACAGGAAAGGAGGACACTTTTCCAATCAAAGTGTTGCACGAGGGGAGAATAAAGCGTCTGAGGTTACTTACCAGGTTGGCTTTAAATGGCATGGCAAAACTCCAATGAGGCTTCTCCCACCTAGGGCTCCCGCCATCCCTCACAAGCTCAACACAATCACGCATCAACGGCAAAACCCACCACAGGTTACCATGACAACCTGTAGGCACTGACTGCACGGGACAAAAAGCTGGCAGGTCCTGTTTGTGTGTGCATGGCTGATTGAGAGAGAGAGAGAGCGAGAGAGCGATTGAGTGATGTGTGGCAGAGGAGACGGCCCTCCTGGGGCCCTCATTCGTTTGTGTCTCGCTGAGACCACAGGAGCCCTGATGCACCAGAGATGGAAGAAGAGGAGGAGGCGATGGCTTGGGTGAGGAGGGGGGGGGGGTGTAGTGGCGAAGTGAGAGAAAGCCAACTTATGTGGAAAGAGAGGATGGTTAAAAAAAAAAAGGTAAAATGACAAAGAGAAAAAAGAAATTCTGTAAAATGGCAAAATGAAATGATTAGCCTGTTTGTTCCGCCACTCATCCGTCAGATGTTTGGAATTCCTCACACAGGAAAATTTAGATCTTGAAGTAACTTGCTGTAACAAATTTAACTCCAGGCAAATTAATTGCACCAATTAGTGCGGTATTCAAAATTCAAGGTTTTAATAACCTGTGACTGTCTATAAGTTCAAATGACATGAGGTGGCTCTTACTTTGGCTTCCACAAACCAACTTAGCAATGAACTTGGCCGTGGTCTGATTGCATCGTTGAATTGCGAGAAAACATTCAAATTCAGGATCTTGTTCTCTGCGTCAACAGGGTTTCTCTTTCTGCCCCCCTCAACTATACAGATAACAGTGAATTCTGGCTGATTCTAAATCTGTTTGTTTGTGTCATTCACATATCTTATAATACAGTTTTTGAGTCAGATTTTTTGTTCCAAAGCCTACAGTAGATTTCAACATGAGGTCTTAATATTCATCACAGTGATAATATAATGTGATACTGAAGTGGTCACATTGTGATGAAGTGATATTGTGTCAGCTGTTATAGGCTCGGCATAAAGCATATGTTGACTGACAGCGCTGTTTGTGCCTGCCTTGTCGCATATAATCTTATAAGCAGTTTGAAGCACGCAGGCCAACTTGTACTTTGTCAAAGCAGATTTTCTGGCATGGATAAGCCTGACTGGTGAGAGAGAGAGAGAGAGAGAGAGGGAGACTGCAGTCACAGGAAACTCCTCAGTGACACTGATCACTGTCAAACGCAAGAAATGTGTTGACGGAGCCATTCAAGAGGCTTCATTAATTCATCACGAGCTTTTGGTGGGATCCATTCATTTGCTGTCACGTCCGCCTGATGTTTGGTTTTGGGACGACTGCATGCAGGAGTTTTTGGTTTGGATTGCAGGAAGCATTTGCTAGAGTTCTTGTGCATGCTTAAAGGTCCCGACTTTTGTATCCTGCATCTTCCGTGGGAGAGTCAACCAACCATTCTAAAAAAAACAGATGAAAATGTAATAATAGATTTAACAGTAATTGTCCACTCTCTTCTAAGATAAATATATGAAGCCACCTTATTATTTTACTTAAAAATACGAGGAGTAGTTCACTGGTATGACTTAACGTATCTTTTTTATTTTATAGTTTTCAATTACAACAAATGGTAAATGGATCAGAAAATGTATTCATACACTATTTAGCGCAACATTTTTGGAATGGGGTATTTTATTTGTTGTTTATTTATGTTCTATTATTTATGTTCTATATATTCTCTGTTCTATACAGTCAGTTATGCTCCTGTCAGTCTACCCCAGGGCAGCTGTGGCTACAGTAGTAGCTTCGCCACCACCATAGAGTGAATTAATAATGCACAATGTAAAGCGTCTTTGAGTGTCCAGAAAAGTGCTATATAAAACCAACGCATTATTATTATTAAAAAAAACAACAACACACTTTTGTTTGATACCAAATGCAATATAATAATAATTTCCATCAGTAAACCTGCCACTGTCGTCACTGTAATTATCTTGCATTTGCAAACAGAAAGCTCAACAGGCTTAGCCATAGTACATGCAGGGGCTGGTATAGCAAACAAACGGTTTGGGCTCAAAATGGACTGACATATTCCAGTATTCCATCACAAATATGTTAACCAGATTTAGAAAAAGTCATAAATATAAATCGCCACTTGTGTTGAAGCTAAGAAATATTACAAGGCTGTGTAAGAAAAGCAAATCGGTCTGGACTGCTGTAATCATCATGAATGTTTAAACGGGTGTTTGCTCAGGTCCACAGAATCAAACAGAACGCTCTCAAAGGCATCTCTGCAGATTCAGCCTGAGTGTGTTCCAAATCTTATTCCCCCCTCTGTTTCAGACACGCTCCCCGCTGTGCAGGAGAAGTTGCCATGGAGGCCAACAACTCCTACTGAGGTGTAGGCACCGCCTTCAGCGCCAGCGTCAGAGGTGAGGAAAACAAGGCAGATGCATTTACTGTGGGAGGCAGTGGATTGTGAGTGTAGCCAATAGTATGACATTAAAAAAGAAAACTTGCTCTATTCAAGTTTTCCTTTCTCATTAAAAAGAGGCAAACTATTCTTATTAAAAGTAACAATAAATACTAATGGAGAGTAAATTATAATATTCAAATACTAGAAATGCTGAACCTGAACATTTGCGTATGAGGAACAGGCTTTTTGTATGCTCATAAATACGGCCATGAGGATGTTTTAAACGGACTTGTATAGCATACGCCCAGAAAATAAAAGAAAATCCAGTAGAATGACACAAAAATAAATATGACTTTGGTGATCTGTCCAAGAAGGAACGATTTATTTCGTGTTTCTTGGGAGGGGAAAAAGCCACACTTCTGATATGATATTGAAAATTAGGAATAATCAAAGGCTAGTCTTATTTCACGTTTGTATGGGCATAGACATTTTATGGTTTATTCAATCCAGGATCTCTTCTGGATCGTCACCAAAAGGGGAAATGTTTTGGACATGTCCAGAGGAGAGACAGGGACTATATCGGTAGAAGGATGCTGAGGATGGAACTGCCAGGGAACAGGGCTAGAGGTCGACCCAGGAGAAGATACATGGACGTAGTGAGGGAGGACATGAGAGTGGCTGGTGCTGGGGAGGACGATGCAAAGGACAGGGTGAAGTGGAGAAGGTTGATTTGCTGTGGCGAACCCTCAGGGGACAAGCCGGAAGTACAGTAGCAGTAGTAGACCGGACCCGTCAGGCTGAAGGTGACTGGCTGCTGCTGAGCTGAACCGACCCTGTTAAGCAGCTCATTCTTTATTTGAGAGTCTAAGTAACTTTGAGAGGGATGAAATTGTCCATTTCTGGTTTTCAAATCCAAGTATTTTATAGGATGCAGCCAGATTTCTATAAAAAGACACTGCATTCAGATTTGTGGGCCTCAAATCCCAATGAATCCGGTGTTGTCACCAGAAAGACACAGAGTATGATCAGAGTAGAGACCCTTAGTTGAACTCTGACAACCAACCTGTGTTCTGTGGGCTTTGACGCCTCATCTGCCAGCGGATGATGAGAATCACATGCGGAATTGAGAGAAAAAGGTAGAAGGAGAAAAACTGTTTGTGAGGAAAGAGCAGGAATCTGTTTCCACAGTTAGCTTTAACTTCACTTTACTGAACTATTTCATCTGGACTCATAAACAGACTCTAGCGCATGAGGGGGCGAGACCCTGATGAAAGATGCATGCCGACCTATGGGAGCCGTAGAGACCCACCCTCACCTCAAGTGTGACTGGCTTTAGCTCCGTGTTTGAGACGCTGACTCGTAATTCTCAGTTGAATGCATGTTCTCCTGTCGGATGTCATGTGGGTTGAAAGGATCTCGTGACTGTGATGGGTGAACAGCAAGACGACAAAGAATGGGGACTCGCAACAAATAACTGTATTTGTCATTTGATGAATATGCTGATGCCTCACTAGCAGATTAAATATGGCAACTGGCAGAAGAGTAAAAGAGAACCGTCAAACAAATTCACCTGAATATGCCTTTCATGAAAAGCCTGTGTGTTTTCTTTTGAGTTTGGAGCTAAACTTAGATTTTAGTGGTCCATCCTCATCACCTTCCACAAGTGTCTCTTACCTGTATCTTTGTTTCTCTGTCCAATGGAACCTGCTGGAATCCTTGTGTCAAGAATCTCCAATCTATTTATTTTTATTCATGCCTCCAGATTTGTTCAGGTGTTTAAAAACCAGCCTTGGCTCAAATCAAAGCCGTCCTATCTTTAAAAGACCTCAAGAAGGTCAAACATGCTTTTATCACTTCTAGGCTGGACAAATGCAACTCATTGTACACGGGAATTGATTAAGCTTCTATATACAGGTTGAATTTTGTCCAAAATGCAGTTGCTAGGAGTTAAATAGCAAATCTGATTTTTATAGCATCCTTGCGTTGGCTACCTGTTTAGCATGGCACCATTTACAATGCTCTTGTAGGCTTGTAAATGCTTGAATGGACCAGCCTTAACTTATAGATAGAGACAGACAGACAGACGCCTTGCACAGTAAATATAAATGTTCGACTGTGTTTAATACTGCATAAAAATCCAGGACAGGCTATCCATTTTTGAGGATGGATATTACAAGTTTTGGAAAGGGCGCTCACAATCCATCTTAAAAGCAAAAGGCATTACATTCGAGATTGTGACCAGACGGCTTGAAGAACCTTTTCTGACAACATCTGCTAAGCTAATGCTAGCTAACGCGACTGAGAACGGGCTACAGATCGAAATCTTTGTGCGACTTGATTCTACAGATGACAAGACTGCTGACATAATGTTCATGCACTTTCAGTGTCATCAAAGTGAATAAAACCAAGTTACCATCTGACATTTTCATCTCCACCAGCAAATGTAGGACAGTGATAGAAAGAAGACAGAGAGATAAAAAAAGAATAAACAAAGACACAAAGGAAGACGAAGAGGACAGGAGCAGATTCCTCTACAGGCTGCCTGCTGTTTCCATGCTCACCTTCAGACACGTGCACCCCAAGTGTTGTTTCATCATTTCAAAACATGAAATAAACAATCTTTTTTTGAAATTGGATGACAAATAATTCTGTTTTCTCTAAATTGTCAGTGTCTTCACACGCCGTCCTCCATTCTCTTTGTGACCTTCTCGCCCTGTCCACTCGTCATCGGACGGCTCTGTCACTGATGCCACGGCGCTCATGGCGCTGCCTGCCTCTTGGACCCTGACTCTCCGCCTGCACCTTATCGGTATTGTTGCCTGGCGGACTGATTATCTGATATATTCTTCAAAATCACCAATCCCTCAAAGCAACTCGTGATGCTGGTGCTCCTTGCGCTTTGCAAAAGTATAGAGCATTTAACAATGGGATAATTGACGTTCTCTACATGCTACGTGCCTTTATGAACTCTACTCACTTGATTGTTCACTTTTGACTTCCCCACCGTTTACCTTTTCGGGGGGGGGGGGGGAGGACAGCATCGTTGCATGGGAGTGCAGGTAATGGTGGAGAGCAGTGTGAACACTGTGGTGCAGATTGTTCTGTTAAATCCATCGACGGCGTCGCTGTCAGCGCTTTCCTTCAAGCAGCGAGGCTCCGTCAAGCCCTTTCCCAGTGTAACCCTCTGACAGCACCAGCATGGGCGTGACAGTGCCGTGCACGTCCCACCTAACACCCATAACAACAGTGTTCAACACTAATGAGGATGTTTGTGTGTGTGTGTGTGTGTGTGTCTGCGCTCTTTGGCTCACGCGGGATGTGTGAACTGGTGTGGCATTTATAGAGGCCTGCCAAATGACCGAGGTGACTTCTGGCACTCACACACCGACGGGCAGAGGCAAACGAGTGTTAATTGGAGGCGAAGCGTTGGCTGCAGTGCGCGAGATGGGAAATCTGGGAGGGAGCACGGTGGCGGTTCGCAGGTTACAGGGAAAGAGCAGCCATTGTTATATCGTGTTCCTTTCTGAGGATGCATGACCTTTACCGCCTCACATGAATGTGGTGAGACTAGAAATAAGTTGCCTTCTTCAATTTGGTTACGTTAACACTGTGTTGATATGTTCTAACGGCGGGGGGAAAAGGCATTGACAAAGCGTGGGAACTCCCACAGACGACACATTCAAAGTGGTAATAGAATATAGCAGCTGACTCGGCGTACTCCTTCGACGGCTGCATGACTTGTGTTCTTGTGGTTTGTCTTCTCAGGTCACGGCGAGCATCGGCGATGCCAGTGACTCGCTTCCTGCAGCGTCTGGCTTGGCTCCGAGGAGGCGGCAGCATCTCTCGCCTTTTGTTTTAGAATTGGAGCGAGACTTACTGGCGTTACACCAGTTAAGTAATGTCATACCGTGTTCATTCTTGTAGAAGCTGCTCGTGGACAGTGCAGCAGTGTGTGTGAGGGGCATCAATCAATCCCTGCTTTGATCGTTTTCTGTGTATTTGGACACACTTTTTGAGAGATGATGGGTTCATCGCCGATAATGCAATACCACCAGAAATGGTTGGGCCAGTGTAGCAGACGTGTGAAAAAGGACGCAGCATGGAAGAAAGGCCTCGAGTCTCACAAATGATCTGCACATCAAACCCCCACAGCAGTGACCTGGATTCTTGTCTGCCTGTGTTACTTCTTATGTATTTTGGGAAAGTCTTACAGGGAGCGTCTGATGTTGACGTGCGTGCATGTTTAAGACTGCGTTCCGCATGTCCCTCCTGTCTGTCTTCCTTTTTGTCTTCATGTTGTCTCCTTGCTTTGTGCAGTAAATGAGTCTCCCCTAAGTCAGTACAAATCTAAGCTGCTATAATGCAACAACCTCAGAGGTTTATTTGGTGCAATTATTTACGTTTGCTAGTTTTGATGATCACAAGTTTTCCATTCAGTCAAAATTTTAAATCATTCAAATACAATAACAGTTCAGAGCCAGTTGCCACCTGCTTGGCAACTGGGCTTGGCTTGCTTTATTAGTCTGTCACAGTTGTGCTGGCCTCAGTACCCTGCTCCCGCGTTATACAGTGAAGCAGAATGGCTCTATAATGAAAAGCAAATCCATTCAGCAGATTGATAATGGGCTTATTTATTTATCAGTCAATCAATGGATTTGGATGTAAAATGGTCCGACTTACAGTTTAAAAACATTCCAAATAGAAAGCAATAACTTCAATAACTTCAATAATTGAGTTATTGAATATTGGTTTTATTTTTATTTGTATTGTTAATTGTCAATGATTTATGTACTAAGGACTTTCAACGGAAACAAGACCGCAAGGGCTTTTTTGAAATGCTCCTCTTAGACAGGATGTTTGACTTTATTTGTACTGTAATACATGCTACTGTGTGACTGTACTTGTACTCTAACATTCTATCTAATAAATATATTCATCATCATCATCAAAGCAGCATTTTACTGACTTAAAAAATAACTTAAACAATAATGTTTTTTTTTTCCATTACTGGTTTTCCAATAGATGAGAAATAGTTGTATTATGGGGGTGGGATTTAATAAGTTTTTCTTCTTCCCACTCCTTTTCAAGCACTATATAATGTATTATTTGCTATTTTTGTGTACATGAACATTGGTGGTTGTTTTGGACATATTTGTTGGGTTTTTGTTTCTTTAGTCGATGTATGGTTTCTTGTACGCAAAAAGGTATAATTTTGTTTTGTTTTTAAATTTTTATTCTGCTTGAAACAAATAAATAAATAAATAAATAAATAAAATAAATAATTGTATTATTTATGATTATTATACGATGCCCAACAGTCTACAATCCTATAAGCTCATAACTCTGCAGCCACATTTTACTGTTCCTGCATTTGTAAAAGCCAACCTTTAAAATCTGGTTAATTGATGCCATTGTTGTTGTTTTCCCATCTACCTCTGCATATTATTCATCCATTCATCCATTCATTCATCTTCCAAACCGCTTTGTCCTTTACCAGGTCACGGGTCACGCTGGAGACTATCCCAACAGTCAATGGGCAAGAGGAAGAGTACACCCTGGACAAGCCGCCAGTTCATTCATCACACACACCTATGGAAAACTTGTGTAATTTGCATGTTCTTGTTAGTGGGAGGAGCCTGGAGAGAACCCACGCAGACACGGGGAGAACATGCAAACTCCGCACAGAAAGGCTGGAAGTCGGATTCGAACCTGTAACCTTCTTCTTGCTGTGAGGCAAGTGCTTACCACTGCGCCACCGTGCTGCCCTCTTCATATTATTGTCTGAGAAATTAAAAAAAGTAACACCATCTCTTGCAATTTTAAGTGATCTTCTTCTTTGTCCAAATCCACACCAAAATGTAATGGCGTCTGTTCCCATCCCCCCACTAAGATTCATGAGCCTCTGCGCTGTAGTCATCGTGTAACCCAACAAACAGCTGGACATGGGCGGAAAGAGAACCTCCTTGGTCGGTAATGATGAAATCATTAGAGATGAATTTTCTGTCAATTTGGCTTTTAATTGACTTTTAAATTCTGCATCTTGCACGTTTCAGCTGCTCCTCTTCTCTCCTTGCCATTTTCCCTCTCTGTGTGGGTCGTTATTCCCCTCTTTGCTGCAGATCATCCATCGCTCCTCTGTCTGAGACTGGAGATATATCTCCTTGCTCTTTGTCTCATCTGCCACTTCCTCCCATTTCCCAAGCCCCCTTTTTTCTCCGTCCTTCTGAACCTGCCAGCTGGCGGCCCGGTGCCTGGCCCGGTGTTTGGTGGTGATATCAGCAGCGTCTACTCCTTCGTCATGTCAGGGATGCTGCTATAGGCTGGCTTTTACTGCTCCAGCTGTCATTCCACAGCGTCTCAGTCGCCTGGCTGTAAAATGGAGCGCCGGTCCCCTGGGCGAGGCGAGGCGGCTCCCAGGACAGTGCAGTTAAAGGTTTTGTCGTGACCCGCCACCAGTAACTAAACATATATTACCTCTCTCACACCGACAGCATGCAGCTCACGTCTTTATGGAGCTGGGTTATCTCTCTGTTTTTCTGTTTCTCACGCTTGCTCATTTTGTGTCTCACTTTTTCTCCCCGCATTTCACACAGTCACGCTTTTTTTTTCTGGCATTCTCTCTCTCTCTCACACACACACACATACCAAGAGCATTTTTCTCTGATCCCCTTTATCCGAAACAACCTGCCAATGAAACGTTTCCAGAATGAGTAATGATTCTGTCAGCATCGAGTTCTTATGAGCAACGCTTAGGTGAAAGCAGCATCTCAGATGGGAAAACCTTTAAAGCCTTTAAAAAAGAAATCCTTCAAATCAAGCAGTCCATGAATGGAAAGTCCGTGTTTGGTGACTGCTTATAACCTCTAATGAAGGACGTCATTGTTTTTCATTTTAAGAGTTTGCAAGCCAGTCGTGTTGTCATGAATTCTTAGTCGAGTGGGTCTAAGGATGTAAATGTTGGTTAAATTTGAATATCTCACTGATCATTAGTTGAATTTGACTTTGGAGTTCACCGGATGTTTCCAATAGCAACAGCTTACAACAGATACAAATCAAAATGTAGTATTCATAGCTGACCAGCTGTGTACTAACGGATCATAGATGGTCAAACTGTGATCTCCTTTGGACTGCACTTCTTCTATTGTTATATTTGTGGTTATTACATAACATAATTAATCCCTTTATGAATCTCAATTCTGTTATTGCCTCCATTTTCCCTGTGTGATCACAAAGGACTGCAGCCTTTCGCTGTCAAATGAGAGCTGCTCCAAGTTGTCCTTAACTCTTGTTGCTTGATCCTTGATCAATTTGTACAAAAAGCTCCGCAGCACGTTATCGTACTGTGTGATCACCTGCTAAATGCACAGACGATGAAACAAATCCTCGCCTGTTGCCGTTTGTGTTGTGAAGTGCTTCTAATGAGTGCAGTTGATATGGCAACATGCAGACGTGTGTGTGTGCGTGCATGAGCGGCTGTATGTTCCGTTTTGGGTCTGCTATAAGACCACCATTCATTCATTTGCTGCCCCAGCAGTGTCAGGATATTGCTCGCCGCCTTTCTGACACTACGTTGCTGTCATTCATCCATCCCGACGTCTGTCCGGTAATCAAGTCCTTGCTTGTCATGTTTGTCAAGTCTTTCTTCCTCTGAATGTGAACTTCATCGCTGCATCAGCCTCGCCATCATTCTATCTCTCTGTCTTTCATACGCTCACTTATCCATTCTGTTCATTTGCTCAAACGGAGGCGGACATTTAATTTAACTGGACTTCCACCTCGGCTTTTGGGACGTGCAACTATCGATGGTCCCGTCTCATCCGGTTTTCATTTTGGCTGTCTGGACAGACGCTCCATCTCTTCTTTAATCCCAGTTTGGTGATAAGGTGATCTGCTTTGGGCTAGTCCTTTTATTAAATTTATTTAATAACGGCAGCATTAAAAAAAAAAAAGATATGAATTAGTTACTCTGGCTGGATTTTGATGTGCAGATTTATTTAAATCTGCAGCAATTAAATCACTTATAAAGGTCCATGTTTGTCCAGAATGTCTTTCTCTCCTCATCTCATGTCAGCAGATGCAATTCTCCTTTTATTCTCCCGAAATGCTCAATTCTAGTAAGTAATTTACTCTCTCTCTCTCTCTCTCTCTCTGCCTGTGTCCACTGCCTGAGAAAGAGAGATGCTGTGTAGATCGGACTCTGTGGGGAGTTAGGGAGTCGTGAGCTCAGTGGAAAACATGCTGCAGTTAATTCACTCGCTGTAATTGGCCTTAATTCATGCACACCCATCCTCAGTGCTTACTATTTGAAATGCACTGAAGGTCACAGTTGTGTATGATCTCTACACAATGGCCATACACCCTATATACAGTATGATGATAGTGATGAAGATGATCTCAATGAACAATGTGAGATTTAATCCCTGTTTATAACTCTGCCCTTTGAACTGATTGAACAGTCCTCTGACACCAGAATGAGATATTTAGCACAGTGGCAAAACAAAGTAATCCATGATGCTTTCTAAAAACGTTTCTGAAAAGGTTCGGTTTCAAATAAAATGGCTTCAAATGTCCAAAATATCACAGCTCGCTTCTCCAGTCCGGGAAGACGTGCACAGAGAATGCTCTTAAATATCCAACAGTGGGTTTTTTTTGTGATGCCCTGGAAACCCTCATCTGAAACAAAACCCACTCATAGAATGAGCCTAAGTTCAAACTGTAACCATGGAAATGAAAAGGAGGAGAGGCGTACGGTGCTCCGAAAAAAAATAACTTCTTTTCTTCTTCTAAAACTTTCTTTTACAGATTTCGACAAGCTTTAACAGGATTATAGTGTCGTAATTATTTTTGCTGCCGTTGCGGTGCGATGCAGAATACACACAAGCTAGTGGTTTCACAGTGCATTATGCTCAAAGGCAGTGAGCACATGACAGTGGGTAGTATTAGTGCACAAAACCGTACGTGCACAAGGATATGTGTGACAAAAAAAGCTTAACGTCTACAACAAACAGTACAAGTACACGATTTGCTGTCACAAGAAATCTTTACTGTGCACAACCACACATGAAAACACACACACACACACACACACAAAGGCAGGTCTGAATTGTCCATAGGCTTAAACTTTCCCAAACACACACACACACACACACACACACTGGAGTGTGAGCACATGTACTCATTAACCACAGAAATCAGTGCTGCACTGGTGGAGTGTTATTAAAGGAGATTGCAGGCATGCCGTTATTGGACTCTAATTGATAAAACCATTAGTAACACTTGTTCAGATAACATGTGAGGAATCTCAGTCTGCTCACAGTCGCTCCAAATGGGTTCACTTAGGCTGAGAGTGCAGCACATTAAGAGGAGATTACAGAGCGGTGCGGAGCGTCGTAGCAGTCCACGCCTCACTACTATGAGATTAATAGAGATGAACTGAGGCCAGAGACCGAGAGAACATTGGACCATGGCTCTCCATGGGGGGGGGGGGGGGGGGGGGCACTCTGGATGGGTGTGTAAATGGTGCAGCATGTTTTTTGAGTATGTGTGTACCTGCACCTTTCTGCAGATATGACATTGACCTTGTGGTGGAGCAATGCTGTGCGTTTCTGTAAATGTAGATCCCCATACATGTCAATGTCTCAGCCCTTCACGTAAAGCTGTGATGGGGCAAAGCAGAAAACCTGAATCGCAGGTGTCCAAGAAAAGAGCTCAAACCCTGCTGGCGAGAAAGAGTTGGTTCTGTTCAAATGAAAAGGAAATACAAAGGACATTGTTGCCTCCATGAGAAAAATATCATAATGGTGAATATAAATGCCGAATGCAGCCTTATAGGTAGTACAGTTAGCCGGAGCTAACGTAGCATTTCCAGATTCTCCCTTGGGCCGGTTCCAAGCCCGGATTAGTGCGGAGGGTTGCGTCAGAAATGGCATCCGTTGTAAATATTTGCCCCCCCATAATTTCTTTTTTATGCAAATTAACCTAAATAAGACAAGGCCCGGTGGCGCAGTGGTAAGCGCTGTTGCCTCACAGCAAGGAGGTCACGAGTTCGAATCCGACTTGTGGCCTTTCTGTGAGGAGTTTGCATGTTCTCCCCGTGTCTGCGTGGGTTCTCTCGGGGTTCTCCGGCTTCCTCCCACCACCAAAGACATGCAGCCTAGGCTGATTGGTGACACTAAATTGCCCATCGGTGTGAGTGTGTGGCTGATTGTCTGTCTCTGTGTTGCCCTGCGATGAACTGGCGACTTGTCCAGGGTGTACCCCGCCTCTCGCCCATTGACTGCTGGGATTGGCTCCAGCTTGGACGGCGACCCGATAACGGAAGAATCGGTAGGAAAATGAATGAATGAATGAACCTAAATAAGAAAGTCGAACCGCCAGCAGCATTGTTAACCCACGGGACGCTGCTGGTAATCGGATTACTGTGGGTCGAAGACAGAGACGAAGAAGAGGAGGAAGACTGGTGCATCAGCAGCGAGAGAAGAAGGGATGGAATCGTTTAGGACTGAGAGTAGGGACTTTGAATGTTGGGACGATGACGGGAAAAGCTAGAGAGCTGGTGGACATGATGAGGATGAGGAAGATGGACGTGTTGTGTGTCCAGAAGACCAGGAGGAAAGGAAGCAAGGCTAGAAGCTGAGGAGCAGGATTCAAGTTGTTTTATAACGGAGGAGAAGAAAGAGGAAGAGGAGGAGGGGTTATCTTGAAGGAAGAGTTGGTGCAGAGTGTTCTAAAGGAGAACCGAGTGTCGGATAGACTGATGAGTTTGAAGCTGGAGATTGAGGGAGTCATGTTGAATATTGTTAGTGGGAACGCTCCACAGGTAGGAGGTGAGTTAGAGGAGAAGGAGAAGTTCTTACGCTCCACAGGTAGGAGGTGAGTTAGAGGAGAAGGAGAAGTTCTTACGCTCCACAGGTAGGAGGTGAGTTAGAGGAGAAGGAGAAGTTCTTACGCTCCACAGGTAGGAGGTGAGTTAGAGGAGAAGGAGAAGTTCTTATGCTCCACAGGTAGGAGGTGAGTTAGAGGAGAAGGAGAAGTTCTTACGCTCCACAGGTAGGAGGTGAGTTAGAGGAGAAGGAGAAGTTCTTACGCTCCACAGGTAGGAGGTGAGTTAGAAGAGAAGGAAAAGTTCTTACGCTCCACAGGTAGGAGGTGAGTTAGAGAAGAAGGAGAAGTTCTTACGCTCCACAGGTAGGAGGTGAGTTAGAGGAGAAGGAGAAGTTCTTACGCTCCACAGGTAGGAGGTGAGTTAGAGGAGAAGGAGAAGTTCTTACGCTCCACAGGTAGGAGGTGAGTTAGAGGAGAAGGAGAAGTTCTTATGCTCCACAGGTAGGAGGTGGGTTAGAGGAGAAGGAGAAGTTCTTACGCTCCACAGGTAGGAGGTGAGTTAGAGGAGAAGGAGAAGTTCTTACGCTCCACAGGTAGGAGGTGAGTTAGAGGAGAAGGAGAAGTTCTTACGCTCCACAGGTAGGAGGTGAGTTAGAGGAGAAGGAGAAGTTCTTCTGCTCCACAGGTAGGAGGTGAGTTAGAGGAGAAGGAGAAGTTCTTGGCAGAAATGGCAGTAGTTAACACTTATTTTCAGAAGAGACTAGAGCATAGGGTGACCTACAAGAGTGGAGGGAGGAGCACACAGGTGGACGACATCTTGTGTAGACGGAGCAGTTTAAAGGTGACTGTAAGGTCGTGGTAGGATTCTGGGTTCTTCTCCACTAACAAACTTTGTTAACATACCCATGTAAAGTTTCTAAACTAATAACAGATAAAGACGCAGACAGTGTTATCAGTGGAATTGAAGAGATGAACAAAAACAAAAGCTGTATTTAAAATAGATTGTTTAGCCAAGACCCTGTAAAATGAATGATGTAAGCGTTGGGGCAGATATTGATGGAACAAAACTGTCTGCAGTGTCAGTCTCCAGCAAATGCCCAAAAGCGATATAGTTTTACATTCAATTAAAAAGCCCCCCTGGTGGTCCGATGAGTCATGACCGGAGCAAAGGAGGAGCTTTGGTTCGATCACAGGGACAGAGTCTTCTCTCTCCACTCACTGTGTATCACAGGAAGGCTCCTCCTTCTCAATCCTGCCTGCTGGAACCAGAACCTGAACCTGAACCTGGACAAGCAGAGACAAAGGAAGGATGGACAGATGTGTGTGCTAATTGTGGTCTTGTCATTTATTGCGTCTTCTCAGTGATGATGAGGAAGAGCTTCTGCCAATGGGATCAGGGTCACAGCACAAGACTCCTCATTGCATTCATTCATTCATCCACTCATTCATTCGTCTTCCGAACCGGGTCGCAGGCCGTGCTGGATCCTATCCGAGCAGTCAATGGGCGAGAGGCGGGGCACACCCTGGACAAGCCGCCAGTTCATCACAGGGCCACGCAGAGACAGACGATCAGCCACACACACACTCACACACACACACCCACACACACCACTACGCCACTGTACTCGTTGGATCAAACACTTATATTTAATAGGCTGTGCTGTTCCTTTTCTTATACTCTTAGTCTCTTCAATGCAGACTAAAAAGGACCTGATTGTACCTCTTCTGTTAACTTGACTGATCAAAGGTGCAACTCGTACAGAAACTTAGATGCACACTGATGACTGAGGGGATGATATTTGATTAGAAAAAGTTTCAAACTGATTAATGGTGAGTTCTATATTTTCATTCCCCTGCTGCGTGCAGAATTTCCAAACATGCAGTACATTGAATTAAATGGAATTACATGGATTGTACTCCCTACAGAATTAGATTTTTTGAATGTTGTTTAAATGATCGGGAGACGTCGGTGTTCTCCTCTGGGCCCTGATCTTGCACTCCCTTTCTTTACCGTTTTATCTTAGGGTGCCCTCGATTGCCCATCGTTCGTGCTCCGTCCCCTGGGTTGGACACTTTGTCCTTGTGCTTCCCGCATCTCCTCCTCCTTACTCCCCCCCCAGCTCCTCCTTGCCTGGACCCAGTGTGAGTGATAAATTATTCGTGGGCATGCTCTGAGGGGCCCAGGGCTGCTCATTCCTCCACGCAGAGGGCCGGCATTGATCCAGCCTGTGGTTCAACTTAATTGGAAAGCCAGTTACACCGTCCACAGACACACTTTGGAACACACAGACCACGCACAGATGCACGGACGTGCACGTCAGGAAATGCCATCTACTGTAAAGCGGCACTAATACGCAACATTTGAAAGAAATACGTGCCCGTGCGTGTCGGTGCACACACAAATATCACCATAACTGCACAATACACACGCCTGCATACTTTACCCGTCTGTCAAGGTATCAGCTGGAGTGTTTTATGGTTAAGCATAAGCATAAGCAGGGATATCCAGCTACTGCATACGCTCTCTCTCTCTCTCTCTCCCAAACATTAAAGCTGAATGAATGATCTGACACATAAGGACAAACAGATGGACAAAAACCTGTGTGCGCGAACACACACACACACACACACACACTTTATAGTCACTAAGTCTGCATTCTAAGCAGCACTAAAGAGGAGTAACAGTCCACAGTGGAGCAATATGGAGGCCCAGGGTTATCGATTGGGCTGAGACACTGACTATCATACAGCTAATAGATTGCATCAGACACATCGGAGCGGCTCAGTCAATGAGGCCTGATCCTATTAACTGGGGATTTGTAAACAGTTGTGTGCTCACTGTGATGGCTGCTTTGTGAGCCTTGGCGAGGGGATGAAGGCTGTAAGGGTCTGGAAGAGGCTCGTATATTTTAACACCACCCGAGACTCCTGTGAGCTGCAGCACGGCCCTTTCGTGTCTGTGCAGTGTCCCCATCCCCTCCCTCCTGTAAGCTGTCCATACTCAGGAAGACATCAGTGTCTGTAATTATAATTTCACGGTGATGAATGCGGCTTTCGTGGAGTAAGATGATGCATGACAGGAAGCAAGGATGCCTTCACTGGGTTTTGTCAAAATTCCTAACTTGTGTTATATCCTAATGCGTGAATTTAATTTATGATTGACAGGTGAGTCAACGTTTGAAACGGCGCTACAGAGGAGGGAAACTGATCATTTTAAGATAATCAATACGGGATCAAAGTTTGTGACGTGTGAATGCATAGGCCAAAATCAAACCATAATGACACACACACACACACACACACAGGACTCATTTTGTTCCTTCACTTTACTTGTCTGCTTTGGTAATTCTTCTCATTTTGCAATTTGATAAAAAAAAAAGAAATGCAGTCAATAAACATTGAACATCTTCCTACTTAAATGTGATACATTTGAGCTTTTGTTTCATAATTATCTAGTCTTTGTTTTAACGCTATGAGGACAGTTACCATAACTAATTAGGAAAATACCATGAGCAGGATCTTTGCTTTAGCTCTTCACCTTTTACTTGACCTGCAGCCTAAATTCCTCTTTAGTGGCTTAAAACCAACGGCAGAAGAAAACAAAGTCTATAGAATCAATGCAAACAAGTAATTCAGAAACAGAAATCCAGATCAGAAGAAACCTCACAGTTCATCTCAAGTCCATTACAGCGTACCCGATACTGGTGTTTAGCCAGCGCTCTGGTAGATGCAGGTCGCACGGCTGGCAGGTTCATTTTGTGGCCTAAACCTTTTCGCATGTCCCTTCAGGGCTGAGAGAGCAGGGAACCAGCCAACAGTGTGTTTTAAGAGCAAAACGACTTCCCCAAAATAAATAGATCTGTGTCGTGGACTGCTAGGAGGGAGAAAAGCCCTCGGTTCAATAATTAATTCCCGAGTTGAGGGTTTTGGAGAGCCGCTGATTGGGCTGGTTCTTTTTTTTTTTTTTATTATTCTGTTATGATACAAAGGAGGCCGTTTGAAGTAATTTGTCCCAGAGAGAGCGGCTTGGAATACCATACATGCTTTGATTTAGCAAAGCAAATTTAATTTTGTTTGCTTTATGCAAACCAGCCGGGGCCAGGGTGTGTGTGTGTGTGTGTGGGGGGGGGGGGGGTTCACATAACAGAATTATGCTGCTGTTGTAAATATATAATAGAGAACACACACTCACACACACACACACACATAGACACATGAGCGCAACAGTTCAAAAGTACAAAGCCTATCCCTCGTCACACACACACACCGCAATCCCTTTGAAATCAAAGCTTAAAATAATTGTTTGTGTGTTGTGCTTTGTTTCATTCCATCCGTCTATTATTAGTGTTGCTGGGATTATTCCTATCATGTCTTTTTAGCGGCACTGCTTTTGCTACTTTTGCTAGGTTTCCTTTTATGCCACTAATGAAGGCCTCTTTTGTTCTGCTTCATTTTCCCCCCAATACGCGAATGGAATGCATCTGTTTAATATCTGCGGCTGATATTTCCTGCGATGTCAAACAGTCCGCAGCACAATAATCACGAGGCTGCTTCTGATTTAGTTGTTCAGGGCTTCCAATGTTTCTGCAGAACTTTCGCCCTACCGTACGGTAGGGACGCCGTACCACGCCATACCTGAGCAGATGTGCGTGCTGATGTTGCCGTTTTGTCAGCAAAGATGGGAAAAAATGAGTTCTAACATCTCTAATCACCTTTGATCGGTTCCTGCATAGTGGAGAAATGACTTTACATGTTCAGATGTTAAGCAAACGGTGGAGGATTACTTCTCAGGAAGAGAAAAGGCTGCTCGGAACGGGCGGCCAAGCGGTTTTCGGATATTTCATTCACCTCATTTTCTCAGGGAACAATAATGAGTGGATAAAGCAGCAAAAAAAAACAATTTCCTTTATGCCTTTTATATCCCGCAAAAGCCCTCATTGACAACCCTTTGGTCTTTTGTTATAGAAAACTGAGCTAATATCCTCAGCTCTCGGTGCAGTTTAAAGGTCTTAATTGGATTCCATTAGTATATTGCTTGACATGGCACTTGAGTGTGTTCTATTATAATTCCCAAGTCTGGGATTAGAAAGGAAGACTTTCTCTACATTTTATTCTCTAGACTCTTTTGTTAAAGTCTCAAATATAATTTTGTTGGATTGACAGTTTTTTTTTTTTGAGTGACACCATTATTAAAGCCACACGTCTGACTTAAGAAGGAGCTCTTCTATCTAGAATACCTGCTATAAAACGAATGGAGGTGTGACATTGCAGCAGTTTATATATCAATAAAGCATTAATATAGTATAAGCATTACAAGTGTACTGTAAGCCCCGTAAAAAAAAGTCAGACAATCTTTTTCAACATGTTGAGCTGCCTGCAGGATTCTTTTCGGAGTAGCACGCAGAGTTGGAGCGTTTCCTCTGTGGTTTCAGTCGGTGTGGAACACGGGCCGAAGGAAGGAGGCCTTTGATGATATTCTGTTTCATGTCTCTCGCCCCAGTCCTAAGCTCATGTGCAGGGATGTTCAGCATCTCATCGCCAAGGCAGCAAAGATCTCTGAACCCAAGTGCCTGGATTGCTGCATGATACCATGTGAAGAGGTGGGGGGGGGGGGGGGGGGCAACAAAATTTACAGTAATGAGCCGTATTGTTTTTTATTGTAATAAAGTGCAGTTTTAGAATACTGTAAGAAACTGTAAAAAAACGTATTGTACTTTGCAGCTGAAGCTGTTGTTGTTTAATGACAGTAAAGTTTTATAGTTTTCTTCGTGTTTTTTTGTTGCCCTTGCACATTTCTGTAAAGTGACAGGAACAATAGTGGCCGTCTGTGAAGACTCACGCTGCAAGCCAAGAAAAGCATCGCCTGTTATATGTTGCTGAACTTTAGAGGCACAGAGAAACTCTCTCTCAGGTTCCTGTGAGCGCTGTCTCTCAGCTGCCTCTATAGGGACCATCAATCAGAACTTCCACAGCGAGCATCAGCAAGCATCCAAGCACCCTTGTTGTATTAAACGCAAGAATTAATACAATCATCTCACCAAATTTAAATTGATGTAATAAGTCTGCAGTTTCTCCATCAACAAGCAACACATGCCCTGTTTTGGTTCGGACGTGCTTCAGACGAGATTAGATTGCAGTTTAGTTCAAATGCAGTTACTTTCATGTAAATCTCACTCTAGAGAATCATTTATTTCGATGAGACGAACGGTATATTGTGTTTCTGATAAGTTTTATCCTCACTAATACCAAAGTGTTGAAAAAAAAAAGAATACTTGTAGTTATGTGGGTCTTTATGAGTTTGGACTATTTCTTGGCCACGATCCATTATTTTCCACCGGCTTTACATCTCCATGTGGTTGCTAGGCAACCAGCAAAGACTTCAGAAAGTTTCTGCTGCATGCCCAGAAGTAGTCCAGCACATAACCCTTGTGCAACCATGTGCCGGGCCAACATTTTCCTCTTGTCCCAATTGTGTTGTTAATGTAGACATTCTCCTTGTCTAATAAAATAAAAAATAAAAAAATGAATAAGCATGAGTTAAATACCAAAATGTCATGCTTCCTATAAGTTTACTCTTTATTTGTTCGTGATTTTGTTTGTTACCCCATACATATTTTCATTGGTTATTATTGGCTTTATTGCCTTCGGACACTTTGTTGCTGTCAGATAAAAATCTCGTATATTTCACTTGTAAGATTATTTCTGCTTTTTTCTCCCATCAGTGTGAAACATATCAGTGATAAATAAATAAATGTATTTTTTCAAATGATCATGTTATCCCTATTTACACTTGTTCACATCACCTATTGTTAATTTCATCCTTCTAATTGTTGCTCTGAAAAAGCAGGTAGAAGCCGATTTTGGGCAGATTCAACTGAGTAATGTTGAATTACAAGTCTGCGATTATATATAAAGAAGACATCAATTAAATCACACTTGCTCAAACATATGGTGTACGGTGTTCCGCAGGTGTGGACATCAAATCCTTTGTGTGTGTGTGTGTGTGTGTGTGTGTTTGTGCTTAACATGCCACTAAAGATAATTCCCCTATGGAAGGAGAGACAATTGGGACATGATGGGAGTGGTTACTATTATACATATTATCTGTAAATGTTTTCTAGCTGCTATATCAGTTAAATAAAATAATTAGAAGTTTGTTTATGCCCACATCAGAATGTTTTCGTAATCACACTTTTGCACAAGCATCACGTGTATGCATCAAACTGTAGAGTTCTGGTGTCACTAACGCCAGATACTGTACAGACTAGTAAAACGTCCAAACCTGGCGCCACCTTCCACTCCTCGGTGGCCACATGCATCACTTTAACACACACGCGCACACACACACACACACACACTCCTCATATAAAGACTTTCTACCACAGAAGGCTGCTGTTTTATGACAGTTGAGACAGCTGATCTTGTCCAGAGAGAAGTGTCATTGTAATCCTCTAATGTTATTATCACACCCACGGCATGTCTGACTGTCTGTGCCTGCTCTGATTTATGTCGACAGCCACGGGAGAAATGGAGCCTCTGCCTCTCACCGCATGCAGCATCGACCTGGGAGGGAGGGAGGGAGGGAGAGAGAGACCTGTGCTCCTCCAGACATCGTATAAATACTTTTACAATGCTTTTATAACGTCAGCCAGGCGATGACATATCGGTAATCAGTCATAGTGTTTGTGCTGCTTTTCTTCGGCTCTCCATCTCACTCACCTTTCCTCTCTTCATCATGGCTCTAACTCATCCTCACCTCGCCGTGTAGTTCCCGCCCTTGTCCTTCTTCCAGTTTTTTTTCCTGTTATTATTTCCTCTTGCTGCCTTCTCTTTTCTCTCTTCCATCCCTTATTTCGCAGCATGCAGAGCCATAAAATAGATAGTAATTACTGTGTTGCTGTGAGAAGAATGGATTAATTAAAATATAATGATGCCGATCACACCAGCAGGCGTCTGTTGAAATCTGTCCATTTAGAGGGCTGTGGCAGAGGACTTGCAATGCCCAGATCATACTGCGGGCTAATTAGGCAGAATGGTTTATTGCATTGGTAAGGATGGATGGACTAGACAGTGCAATAAGCTCTGGGTCACTTAACATCACTGAGGTTGTTCCAATGCATTAACGATTAGACATAATATCTGTAATGAGAAGACCCATGTTTAAGCCTGAATTCAAAGAGTAAGAGGGTTTTATCCTTTATCTAGAGGCTGAATGAACGAAGTCTGCAGGTATGTTGTCATGTTTTCTAATCCAGATATTATATTATTTTTATTATTTGAATATAAAGTTCTTCCCCAGAAAGAAAGAAAAAAATCTTGATTGCAAATTATTATAATCAGATTGCATTGGTTGGTAAAATGAAAAGGGAACAAGAATGAACTTACTCAGTTACAGCCATCGATTTGAAATGAACCGGAAGAACACAGCGCTGTGCACAGTGTGATAATTGTTTTCAAGTGCAATAAAATAAAATAAAAATAAAAAAAACAGCAATGATTGAGTCAAGGTTTCTGGGTATGCAGCAGCCATTGTTGGTGATAAAATGGTTTGCATTAACTAGAGAAAACACACAAACAGGAAAACGTACCAAGTGGTGAAGTAAACATCATATCAATTCCGTGACATGCTCAGTGGGTTGATACACGATGCTGCAAATAAATAAGACTGGGAATACTTTTATGCCATAAATAAAATTGTATATTTAAAAAAAAAAAGGTTCATGATAAACTCCTCTAAGTCAGGAAGGAAGAAATGACATGATCAGATAGCATTTGTTCCTATCATGGATAAATCTCATCGTCTCATTAAAATGTGTCATTTCCTCCTTAAAAACGTTCAACTTTAAAAATGTTAAATGTAGCGTGTAACCTCTGTGTAAGTTTCACGGGGTGGGTGTGTGGATTGAGAACAGATGGCTGCAGTGAAAGGAGCAGTTGCAGGGCTTTGTTAAAGCTGGAGGAAAAAAAGCTGCCCTATAGCTGCTGAGTGAGTCGCCATTGGTGTGTGTGTGTAGGCGTGTGTGTGTGCGTGTGTGTGTGTGTGTGTGTGTGTGTGTGTGTGTAGGGGGGATTTAGGGGGTTGCTAGGTAGGAGGAAAGGGCTGTCCACATCCCAACCCAACAGAGTTCCCATCTGTTTGACCTCCATATAGACTGGAAGCTGTAGAACCTCTGATGTTGAGGAACACCCCCCCATCACACACACACACACACACACACACACACACACACACATTATGTAAAGTCCCCCTCACCCTCAGCTCCCACCACCATGGTGACAATAAACATGTCAGCCGCCACACGCCAGTGCAATCTGCAATCAGATTTACTGTGCATGAAATATGGTGGTGCTTTTATTGGTCCAAAGACTTGTCACTCATAATTTATAGGCTGTTGCCAGGCTGGCTTGTGATGTCAGCGAGCTCCCAGCACCCTCAAGGGAATCAGAAGGGGACGAATGAAAGAGATAGGGGTGAGGGGTGATGGCTGGTGGGGGGGTTAGAGATATAAGAGGACAGAAGATGCGTGTGAGAAAGAAGAGGTGATGGAAATGAGAAATAACACACGTTCACGCATTCCTGTCTGCGGGGAGTTTATCAGGGTGAGTGAAAGTGTCCATATCTTTCCAGGGTCTGTACAAATGGATCTTCCTCTCCTCTCCTCTCCTCTCCTCTCCTCCAGCATTGCTCGCTATCCTTTGAGCAGTGACTCTGATTAATCACACATTCAAGAGACGCAAAAAACCCAAAAAGAACAAAATACATCTGTGATTTGTGGCTTTCGGCGAACCACAGAGTCCGAACAGCCTCGTTTCTCCTGTCGGAACAGGTGAAACGCCAGCAAGGATCCCGTGGGAGGTTTTACATAGCAAATGATATCCGTGGAAGTTCTCAAAGAAATCTCCTCTCTGCCAAGACAAAGTGAATGTCAAGGAGAAAGTGCAAATGGTGAAATGGAAAGAAAAAAAAAACTAGTCGGCATGCACTAATAAATTAGATCAGATTTAATCCCACTTCTGAAATATGATTCTCCGTTCACTGAGATCCATTAAAATGTTTACATTTCCTGCATTTTGTTTCATATCAAAATAATGAATTGCCTCCAACTTCAAATTAAAAGTACATTACGACACAATTAAGAATGCAAATGAGCCTGGGCCTGTCGCGGGGAGCCAGAAAAAGTGAAGGAGTGACTGCGTTGATGCATGAGGGTTCACATGCATTTTTGTGTATTAGGTGTGTCGCAATGGATCATAGCGCAAGTGTGTGTGCGCAAGTGTGTGTGCACGTGTGCGTGTGTTTGTGTGCGTGCGTGTGTGTCCCGCTGCCTTTATCACAGTGGAAGAGTCAGTGTTGAAATTATATCACCATAAGGAAATAAATCAGAGCTGCTCGGTAATACGCGGCAGAGTAATTAGGTCACTCTTCCCTCAGTAAGTGATCGAGCAGAGGTGCAGATACTGTGTTATTCCTGTTGTTAAAGGCTTCTGTCGCCCTGTAAAAAAAACACACACTTTTATACACACATATTTCTTCATGCCTGCCTCCTTTCCAGGGGCTCTGACCCCTGACGAGCGCGCGCCGTGATCACCGACGTTGCACCGGAAACCGACAACAGTAAAACATCATTTTGTCATAACCTTCCCTCTTTGGAGGGAAAACAGATATAAAAGTATATCGCCTGTGGTTTACTGCGAGCCCCCCCCCCCCTCACCCTCACCCGGCCAGGCAGCAGCACGCACGGCTGATGGATGCTGGGTGTTGGCTGACTTTTAATTGCTCATAAATTTTTGATCCTGGGAAAACGCCACATTCTCTTTGTCCCCCCGGAGAAATGGGTGACAGAGCCGCTCAGGAGGGAATAAAAGAGCCACAAGGACACGGAGAGGGGACACTAACACAGCCAGAGACAGCCACGTAGCAGTAGGCGCTCAATAAGACAGGATACAGACAGTATTTGAATGCTTGGGGTCAGTATGGCTCTGTCTGCTGGATCCATATTGATATTGTGAGCTTTACGATTCCAACCTTCATGTGTGAGTGATTGTGATGCGTGAAAACACATTGATGTTGTAGGGAACATGATGCAGCCCAGATTCCATTCGATGAACGCAACATAATAAAATGGGAGCCATCTGTTTTTCTTTTTTTCTTGTTATATTTTTAAGTATCCTTGTAGCAACCAAAACATGAAGTGGTTTTTGGAGCCTTTTCTTTCAGAACTTAGTTCAAAGAACCTGCTTCAGTTTTGTATATCCTATGTGGGAAATAAAAGCAATTGTTCTCAGTTTTGAAGGACTTCATTAGCTTCCTCTTCAGAGTGCACGCTCTCCCAGTCTGAGAGGAACTTCCTGTGATGCACGGATACAGTGATAAGTTGAACACAGGCGGTAATGCAACAAATTCCACCACAGTTTTTAAAAGCAGCTCGTAAAGGTGGCTTTAAAAAATAGAGAACAAAACATAGATGGATGCGTCTCTGTTGCCAGGAAACAACTGGCAAGGCAAAGGAGAAGCATATAATCGGCATTTGTGTTCCATCCTCACTAGAAAAAATACATGTCAAGATATCAAACATTATCACAACTTAATGTAAAGACATGAAAGCAGCCAATTACATGTTATAAATGGGATGCACCAAAGATTGTTTGTGGGAATAAAGCCATCGTGTCAGTGACTATGTTGTTCTGTTGAGTGTTTTGAATCTCACTTTTATTAATCAGAGCGGACTTTTGAGACCATATTTCACATTCTACCTGTAACAGCACACCTCAAACACACCTCATGCTTTGTCACCCTGGCTCACAAAGGGTTGCATTAAGTCAGTGACCCGGCCTGATCGGTTCTGCTGACAGACGACAAACACATACAAAACGGACCACCCTAACGCATGTTAGGGAGGCCTCTGTTGAAAAATGCATTTATTGACTCCTGCTGTGGCTCCTCGCTGCTCTGAACCCACAGTCAGAGTGATGATGCCGCACCTGTCAGAGGACCTAGAGAGCTGCGTTGGAATAATTCACCGTACTAAGGATTATTGCTCCAGGGTGTAGACGGCCTTTGGTTTTCGAATAGTCCAAGAAAAATGCTTTTTTATTATACTGCGTCATTACGTCTGTCGTGTCCCACGCCAAGGCAGCATCCGGAGTCAGGAGTTATTCGCATCCAAGGAAACACTAACAAGGTGACAGACTGCGGCTGCATTTGTCGCTTGCATTCGAGACCCTCTTTTCTCTTATTTCTGCGCGGAGTCGTCCTTTAAGTGCCTGTACAGCACTGACAGTAATGGAGATGATATTGAGAAATGGGGTTTAAAAAGCGTCTCTGCAGACGTGTGAGTGTTGCCAAGCCTAACAGATGCTCATCTGATCAATTTCTTACCCTGTTTGTCTTCCTCCCTGGATGAAAGCAAGAGGAGATAAATGCAGGTTCATCCCACCATTTGCTCGTTTATTGCAATAAGGTCCGCCATCCCGCTGAGGAATTTGATTTCCCTTTACTGTGTCAGACTCGCTCTCGTCTCAGATCTCAATCAGTGTTTTCTTCTTTTTCCTCTCTCACTATATGTTTTTCTGTCCTCCTACCCCCCCGCTGCTCCTGTTGTTCTGGACTCATTGGTGGGTTTTGACTCACTTTGCCCAGTTGTGATTTCTTTCCTTCACACAAACAATCCTGGTTCTATTTCCTCTGTGGTTTCACCACATCAGAATCCAAGCCAATCTTCCACAGGTCAAAGGTCATAGGCAGCTGGCTCTGTCCACGTTTGAGTGGGTGTGTCTTATGTGGTAATGGTGCTCATCAGATGTCTTATTTTCTGTTTCACAACACAGAAACAGACATACTGACTCCTCCAATCATATACAGGATGTTGACATTAAAATGTCCATCTATTAATCTTTAAATAATTTGCAGGATTTTATTTGTCCTGCTTATTATAATAATTGAGAAACAAAATATATATATATACTACAAACAGTTTAAACGGGAAATATTGCAGACAATGCAGCACTTCACATGAGGCAAAAACAAACTAATCATTAAAAGACAACGATCCATAGTTTTAAATTAGACACACTACATTTGTAAAGCTGTGACAGATGAAAGCTTTGCTGATGTTCCACAGGTGTTATTTTACACACCCATGATTCATTCCCGCCTGCTGAATTTGATTTGTTAAATTCTCAAAAATATTTATTATGTGTGTGTGGGGTTTTTTTTTTGCAGGTATTGATTTTATATACCTTTATTGTTCTTGTCTGACAGCAGTTCAACAAAAAAAATCAATCTGGCATTTGTTTGAAACAAAGCAACACAGATAATAGTTCTGCTTCTTAGCTTAGCATGAACAGTTGTGCAATATACAATGAGAGTACAAATAGCTACACCCCAATTATAAAAGATCAATCAGAAGAAAATCTGAACTGAGAACCAAAGACATCCTTGTTGTTATCTCCGCAAAAAGGAGGATATAGAAAATCAAAGAAGAAAGGCCATTTTAATTTTAGCATGGCAGCTTGCCTGATGTCACGGTTGCTGTGTGTTCATGCAAATCGAGCAGCCATCCTGCAGGCTGACCGATGCACAGACCCACTGCTCTCTTCCAGTGGGCACAAAGAGACTGGTGAGCACGATCTACCCCAGTAGTGTCAACCCAATTACTCATTCTCTTAAAGGGCTATTAAAACATAATTGCCCAGCGATTTACATCCAAGTTAACGTGGCCCTGAGATAATTTATTATTTTCCATAAGCCCTTTCTTTTGTGTGCTGACTGAAAGAGTGTGTGTGGGGCGGGGGGGGGGGGGAGTGAGGGAGGGACTGCAATTTCCTGAGTCATGAAGAAAGGCATGTTGGCAGCCTAGTGTAATTGTTAAAACCTCACTCTCAGACACCTTCCAGCCACCCCCTTTTAATCCTCGTTATCGCTCTCATTAGCCCGGGGTCAGGGGTCAGCCAGCTCCCTCTAGAAACACAAACACAGTTCTGAGATGAGGAAGGATGGATGGTGAGCTGGACGAGAACGAGGACCGCAGGGTTGGAGATGGGACGGAGACAAAGATTTCCGTGTCAAGCCTTAACTGAGTTACTGAATCATGAAGCATTTTTTAGGATCAGTTAAAAAGCAGACGATCAGACCATGTGGCAACAAACCATTATTACAAAAATACAAATATGGATACTGGATTGATAGTAGATCATACCCCTACCAAGGCTAAACTATCATTCTATTTAACTTGTCTGACCAGTGCATCACCCTACACAATGTGCCCTTACATAATTAGTGAGAATATAAAATGAAAAATAATAAAAGCTCTATCGACCTGGCTCAACAACATTTAATGAGTTCTTTTCAGACCTGTGCCAAGTTTACTGCAGATTTTGTGTTATTCCACTTAATCCTGATCAACCAATAAGAAACTTACTTTGGTGAAAATAATTTGCAGTATATATTTGTAGTATATATTGTTCGGAGATGTACCAATAAGATGAGGGAAAAGAGTTTACCCCTGTTACATATGCAAGCTATGTTTATGGTTTGTCTTTCCGTCCATTTGTCTGAACATATACGCGTTTAAGACGCCAAGACAGCCTGATTACAGTTTGGCTGTGGAGGGTCAAAGGACAAGGTCGTAGTGTCCTCATGTCCTGTTCTCATGAATATGAGAACTTTGGAACATCGCAAGGGAACTTTTTCAAGTTTGGCGCAAGCATCCACTCAAATATTCTGTTGTTGTTTGTGTCTAAGTTCAAAGGTCAAGGTTACTCTGGCCTTGCACATGTTTATATCCGTAATGCAACAATAATAATTTTTGCTAAATTTTACACACGCGTTTGATCAAATGAAGTGATGACATTTAATATGGAGAAAGTCAAGGTCGACGTTGCTGCGAGAGCATAATATTATTCAAAAACACTGTTGTGGCCATTTTAACAATGAAATTGATAAAGAGGTGCAAAGGAGTTGATTGTTTCTTTTCGTTACTCCTCATTTCATTTGGTATGTGATTGATGACAGTAATCTTGGGTGCACACCATCAAGATTGAGTGAAGCATCCATCTTTTTTTGCGGTGCACCTGAGGCATTTAAATCTCTACAAGTTCATTGGTTTTGCTGATATTCAGCTTCAGATGGTTGTTTTTGCACCATGTGACATCAACCAACTCACGACATTGTTTGCATGAGTATTGACAGGCATGAATATTAACTGTACCTTGCTTTTTTTGAACGAATGAATGAATGAATGGTTTATTTTTGTTACAATCGACAGTAGAAATATTTAGTTGGAATGGAATTCCATTGCATGTTTGTAGTGTAAAAACATAATGACAATAAAAGATGATCTAATCTAATCTAATCTAATCTTCAATTGACGAAGCATTATTATACATGCTTACAATAAACATTCAAGAAAAATAAAACACAAAAAAGGAATAGGCTGAGGCCTATTTTGCAAGATATGATTTTTTGAAAAAGCCTCCATTTTAAGTAAATGGGGGTGGGTGGGGGGAATTGCATCCAGGATGGTATCCAGATCACTCTCCAGATGTAAAATAGACCAAGACCCAGTTGCTGAGATGAATGGACATTGGTGTGTAACGTGTGTTAGCGTTACCTCGACTTGAGTCTCTTTGTTCTTCTTCCTCTTTGGACCTGTCTCCGTCAGGGGTCGACCACAGCAAATCAACCTTCTGGTCGATTGCACGCTTAGTTCTGGCAAAGTTTTAGGCCGGATGCCATTCCTGCCACAACCCGATCGGGACCGGCTCAAGGGAGACACTACACCACACTAGAGTCCCTCTGAGGCGGCATTAGACAGATGCTTCTTCAGTTTGGCTAATCCGCACCCGAGCCAGTAGTCTGGCCATAATGCTCCGTGCAGCAGATGCTTTTGCTATAAAGCAGTCAAACGCGCTGCTCATCCTCAGAGTCATCAAACGCTGTATGTTCAAGTGATTCACGTCACTGACGTTGGTGCCGCCTTTAAACACAGCAGCCTTTTTGCATATGATGAATTGTGAATGTTTATTCATTTTCCCGTGTCTTGTGACCGACCACACTTACCGTCTCGCTGATTCAGTTTAACGGCAACCAATTGAAAATGCTGGCTAATTTTTAATGAATTATTTTTCCAGAAATACCAGTAGCAGCACCAGGAATACTTTGGATGCAGGAAGCCCCCCAAGGACTCCTGGGTGTCCCTGGTCCTTACTTCCAAAGAGGCTGCACTTGATCACTATTCTTAGATTTGGCAGAAAACGGGTGATGTGTTTGAGCGATAAGAAAGATGAAGCAGAAGAAACCCCTTCACAGGATAGTGAGGGGGGGGGGGGGGGGGGTTGCATGTGCTGAGAGGACTGTCGACACACTTTATACAGCTGAGTGTGTGAGACTGAGGAGATATCTAAGTGTGTTCTGTACGTGCATGAAATGTGTTGCTTTCGGTATGTTTTTATGCAAGTTTGATGCTATTAATGAGTGTGTGTGTGTGTGTGTGTGTTGGAGGTAAATTACATCTTAGATCTCACCTCTTACCACTTCCAGGGTACATGTGTGTGTGTGTGTGTGTGTGTGCGTGTGTTTCATTAGTGTGTTGCTTCACATGCCCGTCTGCAGCTTCATTCCAATATAGCAGCCAGTCTTTTGCACGGATGAGGCGTTAAGCTTCCAATCACTTGCCGCGCCTCCCTCTCCATATGGTCGCAGAAAGCCTCGGCTGCCTCCCCAGGCCTCCGCCACTGTGAAAAGCAATTGTGTGGAATGTGTAGGAATTAAGTATCCCATCATTCAGCGCAGACATGCAATTAAAAGAGCTGCAGCCGTCACTCGTGGTAGACGTTGTGTGAGTCATGTCACTATAACTCAGCACAGCAGACGCCTGCCATTTTTTTTTGTTCTTAAGAGGGAGGAGTAAACACAGAGAGGCAGACTTGAGAGGCTCCCACACTTCCTGTCTCCCGTTCACACGTGCTCATTTGCATAGACATGCACAATCAAAAACACTTTCGGTCCTGTGTGTCAGGTATCAGCACAGGCCAGAGGTGGGTTTCTGTTTTTAGACTTACATTCTGAACGTAGGTCTGCTTCTTGTGAATGCAAAATACATGCTTTTTAAAAGCAAAAATGGACCTAGTGATGAAATTATAAGGTAATTAAGGAAAATCATGATTTCAGATTGAGTCAGATTGGTGACACCGATCGCAAAACTGTTCTGAACTGCTGGAATCGTGTTTTTGTGAAGAGTTATTTTATTGCACATTTTTTTGCAGAGTAGAGTGGATTTGGTACTAAGCATTGGAAAGTCTAACTGAACTTCAATGCGCTTTCATTCACATGCGGAGAGCTGTACATTTCTCAGTCGCTTTGATGTTTTTCTCACATCACTATTAGCATTTGCACAGCAGTTAGTGCAAACTGCAAAACCTAGTGGATGACCTGCAGAAGCAAGCTGCCAGTGTCATCAAAATGAGAAGTCTTGACGCCATCGTTTATGAATCAAATGGTTTTGTCATGTTTTCATTGTGACCGTTTTATTCTCTCAGTGTTTTCCAATGGGAAATAAAAGGTCAGAACTCGGTGAAAAATGCTCAAGACAGCGCTACACACTACTATAGCCGTTTGAAAACCACAGTAAAGTTACACCTTGCTGTAGTGAGGGGAGTCAGTGAGTACAAGACGCTGAATATGTACGTTTCACATCTTTACTGTGTATATGCTCTTTGCAATTCTACAGCATTTTGCAAAAGAAAAATACACTACAGTCACTTATTTAGAACAAACCTAAACCTTTTGCTAGAGCTGTGCACAAATGTGAACAATATAACAGCACATATTGTACCTGAACACAGGTAGGTCATTCTGCCACATCCAGGCGTTCCTGCCTGTGTGGCCACATATTTTCATCCCTTGCAATGCAGCGAGGTAAGAATCTACTGGAGTGGCAAATCCACCCTCTGCATGCCTCTGCCGTGATGTCATCACATGCTGCATCCATGGCTGCTGGCAGGGCCATTGGTGCATAAAGAAAGGTATAAAACATTTGCTTGAATTTGATAACTAGTGTATGTAATGACTCAAGCAATGGGAACGACTATTGGGAAGGACTATTCAGCATTCATTAGTATAGTTCATTTTGACTGACATGACATAAGCGAATGATAACGTCATAAAACAGCAGAGAATTGGATGAAAGCAACTGATGCACCTCCAAAAGCATTTCCAATTTGCTCAGAGGAAGGAGAAATTGCTACGATGATGGCTCAATGTTGTGGAGGTTGAACTAATAGTTATGAGGATTGTCTTTCTGATCTGAGAACAGCAGCAAAGCGACTGAGAAAAACTGCAAGACAGACAAAGTGGGGGGGAATGTTGACACTCAGAGAACAAAAGTCAAGCATTGTAAATATCTTAGCATAAAGTGGCTGAATCTTCTCTCTTGGTGAGGATTATATCGATTCATGATATATTTCAATACATAAGCTATAGGAGTTTTAGATGTCGGACAAAACAAGCATTAAAACAAAAATGAGATGAATGAATCCGAACTAAAATCGGCCAACATCCCAGAATGCCTAAAGTCAATTGAACTTTGAATCAATGCGCCACCACAGTGCCAGATAATTTACAGCTTTATTGAAGGAATATTGAAACGTGAATGAACACAAATAAATTGTCTCATTTGTTTGCCTCTCCTCTGATAGCTCATATCAGTTCATAGAGCTCAGCCTTTGTGGGATACAGTGTAAATATCCCAAACATATTATTAGTCCAACAACAGCGCTGTAGTCATTGTCAAGCCACTAAGTACAAAATGGTGAATTGCAGATACGAAGAGAGATAATTGCCACTCACACTGGAAATTTGGCAAGCGCCTTCCCCCACGAGACCGGGATGAAATGGTGCTTCAACCCCCGAAACTGTCATTCTTAATGAAATGGTAATTACAAACCCAGCGGAACAGCTGAGGGGCCTGCCGGGGCCCACAGAGCCCAACAGCCGGAATAAGCCTGCTACAACAACCTGCAGAGAGGAGCGAGGACGCGGTGGAGGGAGGGAGCGGAGGGAGAGAAATACAATATAAAGCAGGGGAGAGGCAGGGGTAGGCAGGGGTAGGCAGGACGCAGAGAATGCGAGACTTAGTTCAAATGCAAAATGTAAAACACATTCCGCTTCGGAGTGTGCTATATGCTGAGGCCCTCATCAATAACGCCGGCTGTGTGGAAGGCAGGAGGGCAGGTTGGTTAAAAGCGCCCACACAGCCCGGGTAATTGATTGCTTTGTAAGTGAACATGTCTTTAACCTTTGGGAGGTCAGGCCCAGTCGGACACCATCAGTCCTGCTTGGGGTTGAACCGCTTCCAGCCGTTTGTCTTCCACTGCTCCCTCGTCTCAGGGCCGATTTGTCAAGCATGAGATGTTTTGGGTGTTTAGATTACAGGCGAGATGGGAAAACAAAGGCAAATGCCACCCCAAACACGAGGCCTGCGCCTGGATCTCCCACTGATCTGCATGCCGGGCGGGAGGCCAGCTACCTGGGGTGCTGAAACTGAAAGCAGAGGGAGGGAGGGGGAACTTTGCTGAAACAGAGCCACAATGACCCCCCCACCACCACCACCACCCAAAACACAGCCACTGTGGAGCTTGAACCGCAGCCAGATCGGAGGGTGAGCTGGAGCCAACGTGAGGATTGAACAACAGCCAGAATGGTGACATGAGATGGATCCGGAATAGCGCCTTGAGATCCAGCCAAAATGGCAGCCAGACACTCAGAGGGGATAGGACAGAACTGTGGGTGGCTTGCGTGCTTTCTTCGCGGCAGTGCCTCCTCGCCACTGCAGACTTGAAAGTGTCCCTTTGCCACCCTCCCGGGTACTTAGGCCCGTCTGTCTGCCAGCCTGTTAGAGGACGACTAAAGATGATGCATCGCTCCGATCGCCGGGGCCAGTAGCTACACCGTCGCTCACACGACGCCCCCGCAGAGACAGGTCAGGCACGGAAACCCCGTCCAGGACCGACACATCTCTTTCTGTCTTGAGCCATTTATAGCTGACCTAACACACAGACAGGAGAAAGTTGTTCTGCACATGGCTGCGTATTTATTTCATGATATTTGTGATATTTCATCACCGCGATGAGAAAGCAGCTTCGTTCATGTCTGTTTTTGTTGCTCTGTGCGCTAGCGTGGAAGCGCTCGGCGCTGTGTGTTGCCTGCCAGTTCCATCTTCTGTTTTATTATCAGAGACGTGATGTACCTGCCACTTCCTTCCTCAGCTGAGATGTGTGTCGTATGCTCCCGTCCTGTTGTTAGATCTGACAACCACTTACACTGACGTGGCAGACAGACTGAGTGGGATTGTGAAGAAGCTGCACTCCTCTCCTAACTTCCTGTCTTCACCTCATCCCTCTCCCAGGATTTAAGCAGCCAAGGAAGGAGAAGCCGTTGAAACTATTGTCCCAAGCCGTGCAGTCCAGACTGACCCACTGATGCAGGCAGCTTGACGCTCCAGTCATGTCAGTCATTTTCGATTTACCAATCACTGTTGGGATGTATTCTCCAAACATTGCAAGCAATGATAAAAGAATGATGTCAATGAGCTCAGACGCAACGGTGAATACAAATCAAAAGTTGAATTCCGTTCCACCCTCCTCTTTACGGTTTGTTGGAGTTTTGAACGTGGCTTGCTCCGTAGTGTCTTGACCTCAACATTAGATTTGATTGGTCCATCCTGCTCACGTTCCACGACTGTCTCCTTGACCGGATCGCTTTCTTTCTCTGTCCAGGAGATCCTTGTATCAACAATCGCTCTTTTTTTTTTTTTTACCAGTTTTTCTCAGTCGCTTTGGTGCTTTTCTCAGATGAGAATGAAAATTCTCATAACTATTAGTTCAACCTCCTCAACATTGAGTCATCATTGTAGCAATTTCTCCTTCCTCTGAGCAAATTACAA
Source organism: Brachionichthys hirsutus (assembly GCF_040956055.1). Taxonomy (NCBI): domain Eukaryota; kingdom Metazoa; phylum Chordata; class Actinopteri; order Lophiiformes; family Brachionichthyidae; genus Brachionichthys; species Brachionichthys hirsutus. The sequence goes on from NC_090899.1 coordinate 14,202,351, forward strand.
ATGCTTTTGGACGTGTATCAGTTGCTTTCATCCAATTCTCTGCTGTTTTATAACATTATAATTTGCTTATGTCATGTCAGTCAAAATGAACTATACTAATGAATGCTGAATAGTCCTTCCCAATAAAACGAATCATCTTCATTGCATAGCTTGGTTCATTACATACAAAATTGCTGAACTAGTTATCAAATTCTATCGAGCAACTTTTATACCTTTCTTTAGGTAGCATATCTGATTGTTCTAGCATCCTTGCATTGGCTACCTGTTCAGAATAGCCAATGCGAATGCGTGGATGGACTAGCCTTAACAGATAGATAGATAGATAGATAGATAGATCTATCTCTTTCAGTGTGCTTGTAAACTGGCCTTCAAGTCTCTGCTCCAGCCAAATAGATTAATTAATTAGCTAAACCTGTAGTCCGAGAGAGAGAGAGAGAGAGAGAGAGAGAGGCTGAAGAAAGTAAATTATTTAGCTAAATAAAAACTATGGATGTGTTCCCTTTCAGAGAATATATCTATGTGGAAGTAACTGTTGGCTCATTTGTCTTTTTGTGTGTGTATGTATGTGTTTGTGTTTGTATTTGGATGTGTGTTTGTGTTTTTATTTGTGTGTGTATTTGTGGGCAGTAATCTTGACCTCCGACGTTTGGTGAGGCTGAACATTTAGTGGAATATCACTTAACACAAAGTCTGTCTCTTCATCGTAAGCACACAATAATACAGTACTCCATTAATAAGCAAAGAAGCAAAATAGTGTGGCATGTGGCGTGTGTGCGTGTGGCGTGTGTGCGTGTGTGTGTGCGTGCGCGTTTGATTGATGTGTCGCAGACAAACTGGGCTCCAGTGAGTTTTTTTGTGTGTGACACACACTGACTCGCCCTGAGGGGCAGAGGAAGTGAAGAGCTGCACTTCCTGCAGGGGGTGACATGTCTCCCGGTAGGTGCAGCAGGGAAACAGAGGGGTGCAGCTCCCCACGTAACCTCCTATGCACACACACACACGCATACACACACACACTACCCCAGTCCTTCCTGCTGCGCTACAAGACTTGTGTGTGGAGGGGGTTGCAGGGACCCTGTGCTCTTCTAAACCTCCACTAATGCATAATTCATACACCAATAGCAATTTTGATGTTTTACTAGGGGGTAGAAAAAAATTTCAAGTCTGATGAATTTTCAAAATAAAGTTCCACAATAGCCTGCATGCTCATCTTCCCTCGCTCACTCAGAATGCAATTATGTCAGCGCCTCGATTATCTGAGAACGCTTGGCTTTGCAGAGCAGACGTTTCAGCCTCTAACATATCATCATACTTGCAAATTAAACTTTTAACATTCACATACTTTTATTCAGATCATTTACAAGAAAAATTATGAATTGATAATGTTTCAGACGGGCTAATGCTAATGATGCCTTACTCCTCTTTGACATCTCAGAGACTGGGGCTGTGATAGTGTAAGATGAAAAGGATTAGAATAACACCAATGGCAACAAAACACAAAGGTTAATTCATACATAATAAACAAGTATATTATAGGAAGCTCCTTTCTTTTAAAGAAATACCATATCCGAGTAGATTGCTGTGAGCTGATGCAATTAAGGCATGTTTTCCCATCGGTTATGAACGTTGACAGGAAAAACAATGTCTTGTATGCTTTTAAAATGAACTGTAAGCTAATACCGCACATGGACGACATGCTTCCCGTTGCACACATCGCATCTTGTAATAAACACAGCGACGCAGACTTTGATTTTTATTGTTATATTTCTGTTTGCTCTGACACATTTAGTAATAAGGCATCAAAACCCAGTCCTTTTGAAGAGGCAAACAAAGACTCCTGGTTCAGTGTTTGCTTTGTCCGGCGTGAAAGAAAAGAGACCCAGGACGAAAACTCGTGCCAAGCTTGTCACACAGCACTTACTCAATCCTCTCTCTCTCTCTCTCTCTCCCCCACAAGGGCAGGGACATCTAAAAGGACTTTTACCTTGGTGTGCGTCCAACTAAAGCTCTCTGCTGAATCTCATCCTCTCTTGAATTTGTGTTTGAATAACACTCGAGCGACAAATCAAAATATGCCGGACACTGAGAGTGAGGTCATGCGCTGTAGATCATGGTGGCTTTCAGAGAAGTCTCCTTGTGTGCGAGGAAGGGGAGACGGGTGGCGGCTGCTTTGACTGATGGCTGCAGCGACTGAGGAGGCCATTCTCCAGAGAAAGTCCAAGTCTGTGCCAAACCCCCTCATTTTCCTCCGTGCAATATTTTTCATCATAAGCTTTTAACTCTTTGCATATTAACTCAATTGACCAGCGCTCGATTGGCCACTGAGTATATCATATTAAGTCAGACAAATAAGTATGGCTGAAATATTTATCTTTAAATATATGCAATTACAGCGTTGAATTCGTATAACATCCAAACCAACAAAGCTGAGCAGCACAGCACAGCATTTCGTGGTTACAGCCATGCAGGTCCCAGTGGCACAGATATAATTAAGACCTTTTCTTAATTACTTAATAAGCCTAATTAGTAACATTTCAAAGGAGCAGATTTGGCCATTAGAGCGATTAAAATCTGAAAAATGTTAAGTCTATTTGTTATTTCATTTGAATCCTAATGCTAATGAAATTAAGGCATCATGATACACCAGAAACAAACCACGCTGGGATTGACCATGGGGCCAATGTGATGTCTGGGCTCATGATGAACAATCAATCAGGTGTAACAAAAGAGGAGCGGGTGAAACAGATCATATGACGCAAAAGCAAATGTAGATTTCGCTGAATGACTCCCGTCATGTGTCGCCTTCATTGGGCGTTTATTGTATGCAAGCTTTCATGAACCAGTGGCCAGATGTGATGGAGGGGTGCGAGGAAAGGGGCGGGGTTCTGCTGCGTCGTCGTCAGGATAACCGAGGCAAGCTGACCAATCGTGTGCCGGGGCTGCTACTGCATTCCTGGCCACTTAATTAGAAGTTGTTGGTACCACAGAAGGTGTCACCAACCTTTTCAGCCTCCGAACAGATGGGTTTCCTTCTTTTTTGAGGTCCTGCCAATGCCCACTCCGTGGCTCCTGGGAAAATGACCTCACTCGCAGGCAGCTGCTTAGTGCGGCTTGAGTGATTCTTTATAGCCACTTCTATTGGGGGGGGGGGGGGGGGGGTTAGCAGGACGTACCATTGCAAACAAAGGGTGAGAGTGCAGTAGAAGTTTCTCGATAGCCATTTAAAAATAATGATACATTTTGCTGCTGCTTAGTAGTTGTACAAATACGATGTGAGGAACTGGACCCTCAGAGCCGGTTCGGTTGGTGCACACCTTCCTCTGCTGCAGCAGATGGTGTGAATATCAACAGGGAAAGGACCGACGATGGCCTGCAGCACAAAACGTGAAAGAGGTTCTTCGACAGTTATATAGAGGCCCCATGGAGAGGAGGAGGTGTGTGTGTGTGAGGGGAGGGGCGGTCTTCATCCTATAAAAAGAAGGAGGGAGCAAGAGTCTGCAAGGGCATTTGCCATCGATGGGTGAGAGTGGATGGAGAGAATGTGCTGGATGAAGACTGGGTGTGCATGGTTGCAGGGGGGTGGGGGTCTGGCATGGTTCCTGCCGCGTGGACGGAGGATTCTTCACTCTCTGGCTGCCGTGGCTCAGCCTCCCTCTGACCAGTTGAACGTTCGACGGCTGCGTGTGTATTAACTTATATGGCTCATAAGATCCATTGACAGTATTTTCAAACCTGCCACAGTCGCGTTCATTTCACATTCAACCAATCCGGAGATCAAACAAGTCAGTCGTGTCACAGTTTGCAGCTCTGCACATATTTCTATACTTCGCAAGTCACAAGACCTGCTTGCTGAATGATCAGTTTTAGTCAGTCTTATTTCATGCTTGGGACAATGAGATGGCTGAAAAGAATGCGTTTCATTGGCATGCTGGGACACATAAAGTCCGTCATCTCCATCATTTTCTGCTGCAGGTAAACCCGACAGCTTTCTCTACCTGATAAATATGCCTGCTTTACGGCCGTGGCGTTGGGCCAGGCCTGATCGATCTGTGGGAGCTGTAGAATGTAAGAGCTGCACAGCTCTTGTTAAAGTGCACAGGGTGGGGAGGGTACATTTAGTCTCTTAAAGGATGCAGGGCGTCAAGCCATGGTCACCAGCGGCATCTGTTTTGGGGGGGGGGGGCAGAAAAAGGGGCCATTGCGATCTGGTGGAGAGCTTTCCAAAATGTCGTTGAAAACAGAACATTCCGCATCTAATCCGGAATTCGTAATTGAGCGATCCTTCTGTGCTGCTGATCTATCGGTAGCATCACATTTTTGAAAGGCCCCAATAATGCATGAACCTCATTCTGTCAGCTGACTCTATGTGTAAACCTCATGAAGCCTCTAATCTGGAAAAACACTGATTGGTATCTATTTTAAAAAGTTGTTGCAAACTGCAGAGACTGGCAAAGAAAGGCTGCAAAGGTCGAACAGTCATCGGAGGCTAAGTAATGCGTCACTGTTCTGTCTTTTTATGTAAACACTAAAAAGAAACATCTAGAAATTAAGTATTCAAATTGTTGCTCATAGAAACCATTCTGTGTCGTAAGGATGAATAAAAACACGCCGACTGTCCCAAATGTCTGTCATTACCCTCGCCGAAGAGGAGGCGAGGGTAATGCAATTGGGTGCGTTTGTATGTTTGTATGTTTGTCTGTCCGAGCGCATAACTCAAAAACTAGTGACCCAATCGACTTGAAATTTTTACACAAGCAAGGTTCTGTCCGTGGCTCGGTCCTCCCCGAGAATGGCGTCGATCCGGATCTGGATCCAGATTCTAGAATTATTTTTACATCTGGAATTGTGCCTGTGCTGTAAACTGCCACTTTAAGAGGGAGGGACGTGAATGGCATGATGGGAAAAAGAGTCCAGAAGGAGTCTTGTAGTACGTTCCGGAGCAGCAAGCTAGAGCAGGTTTGGCCCCTCTGATCCGGAAGCCCTGTTTACTGTCTCACAAGATTGAATAGTCTTTTGGAGGCGAGGGTCTGCAATCTCTGATTGTCTTTCTAGTTCCTACTGTTTCTGTTGTTTGTCATGGTGAAAGGAAAAATGGATCGCAACCATGACAACTTTATTAAAACTTAAATCCACCTCATGCAGCCCGTCTTCCCGGCTCACCACTAATTGTCTCAGCGCCGGGGCCCTCTGGGATGTTTCAACACAGGACGGTTCCAGTCGGAACATTTAGTCGTTTAAGACGCCAGTCATTCCGTGTTCTTCTATTTTACCTTCCTCTCTCCCCGGTGCACATTTTATGCGGCTCTACACTTTGAACACTCAAATTAAATATCCCACCACGTCTTTTGGAAAAGGTTGACTGAATTTCATGATTATTTTTTTACCTTAGTATTGAGTTCACAAAACACAAAAGACACCCCCAAAAAATGAGCCTGAACGCATCTTTAACTCGAGCAGGTGTCATTTTGCAGCAGGTCCTGATAATAAATTTGTTTTCCGTGAGTTGTAACACACATTGATTTACTGCATAAAACACTTAAGCACATTTGGAAATTGAGCAGCCAAATAATAATGTTAAGGTGCTTTATTGTTAATTAGAGCCCACGCCTGTCGATCCCTCTGCAGCCGCTCCTCTTGTCCTCTGCATTCAGCAGTCAGCTGTGTTTTTGCTGCAGCTCTTCACAGCTTTCACAAATCTCCCAAATGACCTTGAACCCCTTGCAACGCACCTCAACCCCACACGCACGTGTCTGCTAATGCTATTATGCTGGGCCCTATATGCTAAAAGTCATTGGTGGTGATAGTGGCTAATTAAATTGTGTCCATTGATCGAGCTACATGCTGTTAGGACTAGGCCGGCGGGGGCTGCAGCTCTTGTTTCTGCTCCTCAGACACCCTGACAGTCGGAGACAGAGGTATTGGAGCCCCGCGCAGGGGCAGCAGATTGAGTTATTGATCAGCTCCCTCTTTCCTCCTGCCTCTGTCTGTTGCTCTCCTGTTCAGATAGGCCTCGTCATCAGGATAATGAATTTTGCTTATTGCATATCAACGGAATAAGGCCTGCATAGTAATAATGGAAGGAATAATCTTTGTCACCCCCTCTGGATTTCATAGATGGGTTGGGGAGAAAGAATGTTGTTACGGCCCTCTTATTCAGTCTGAGGGCTGTAATTCTAACAAGAGGGACCTGAAGGAGAGAAAGTGCATGAAAATGAAAGATTTGAGGGAGAATTAAGTAAAGATTTAAGAGGACTGTAGTTTCAACATCAATGAAGTGGCATCGGGGAGTTCTGATGCAAGAAACTCAGGTTTGATGGAGAAGACTGAAGGAGAATTTAGAGAGAGCGGCTGATTTAAAGGAGATAATGAAACGGCGAAGTGGAGGAGTGAGCATGATAGGCAGCGGCCGTACATTCACCAGCAGGTGCCTCTTGGGGGTTGATTACAAGCGGTGCGATGTTACACTGTTCAGAATCAATCCTCTTGGCAATTACAGGAGATACAAGCAGCAGCCCTCAGCGTGGACCGAGCGGGAATCCATCAGCTCACTGTGGTGCTGCATGTGAGCTAGCCTCCCACGTAAAAGGCTCCAGTCCACGCGTGTGAGACGGGGATGCTTGTCCTTCTCATATGCATAGAGACACAGTATATAATGGAATGCATGCCCCCTTCTTTTTCAGGTATGGCTGTGGATTGCTGGATGCAGAGCTGAAGGTGCAGCAGGCGTCACGCTGCTACACTGATGGTGTGTGGCTGTGCGAAAGAAATCACCTGGCAAAAAAAATGTTATTGATTTGTTTTAAGTAACCATCACAGCTGTAATATTTATCAAGTCTACCGCCAGAGCACTGCCGAGATGCCCTTGAGCAAGGCATTGTCCCCCCAGGTCCGGGTGTGCCGATCATGGCGGCGCCTTCACCCTATTCCCTCTCTGCATGCTGGGGCCCCTTGCATGTGTGTGGCTGTTTCAAGGGGCCTGTTGTACTCGGGTGTAAACATTATCTCGTTGTGTGCTTGCAGCGTAACAATAAATCTTTCTTTCTTTGCTGCTTGTCTTGGAAAAACTTAAATATTTCAGAATAATTTTGAGTTAAAACATGCACATTCTTTACATTTTAAAGAATCTGCATGACCTTTTTAAGAAAATGTTTTGTGTTGCTGTTGTTTAGAAGATAATCATTCATTCATTTTCTTGAAGGCGAGACAATCGTCTCATCTTCGGCCACTTATTCGGATCCAGGTCGGGGGTTTTACGCTGGCGCCAGACCCAGCTGACTACAGATGGAGGTGGGGTACACCCTAGATAGGTCGCCAGCTTATCGCAGGGCCACAGAGAAATACAAACACCCACACACTCTCACACTCACACTGAACATCTGCCCCTCACCGTTAAAACATGTCCTACAACATTACTTTTCAGGGTTTCTGTGCCCTGCAATGAAAAATAATCACGTTGGGAAGTGTTGAAAGTGTCACTTGCAGAAAATACCAACATTGTTTACTTGAGTATTTCAACAATCCAGATGCATTTGTCTGCAGGCATACGTCCTTACACATGTCTGAGTACATGCACTTTTGGTTTGTGTGACTCTGTGCTTGTGAGTGTGTACCTGTGAAATAGTGAGGAGCGACTGTGTGTGTGTGTGTGTGTGTGTGTGTCGGTGTCTGTGTGTGTGCATGTGTAGGTGTGTGTGTGTGTGTCATGCATGTCAATTTAAAAGGCTTCATCTTCGCGGCTCTGCTCCCTGGCAGAAAGCGTGGGTCAGGCCATCGCTGCGAGGTGTGATTGATGGACGTGTTGCCGTGGTAACACGCTGTAAACAGGAGTGTGCTGTCAGTCTTTTCGCAGCTTGGTGGCTCTCTGCGATGTGCCATTGTCACACCAGATGTGCTGCCTGTGATGAACAGGGACGAGGAGAGTGTTTACTGGGTGGCAAAGACAGGGATTTGTGGGGCGCTCGCGCTCATTTAAATGATTTCACTAATGTTCCCCTCTGACATTTTTTCGTCTTCTCTGTTTGCTCCTACCTTTTCTTCGTCTTCATATTTGGGCGACTACAGAAAGATCACTGCTTCTGCCATCTGATTTAAAGTTAGAGTATCCAAAATTGCTCTTCCATATGTCCCATGCATGCATGGTATTCATTGTGTACTGATTAGTCAGTGGAGCTTTTACTTCATGTTTAAAATAAGTATTTTAGGAAATATGCATATTCAATTTCCAAAAATATACAAACAATATAGACGGTTGGTAATAAAAAAAAAAAAGGGGGGGGGGGGGGGGCTGTAACTTTGTCCAAAGGCAGTTTCTTTCTCCAGGCGCCTTTAAAAGTCTAAATGATGCTGCTGCAAAGAAGTGTGAAAACATGTCTGCAGGGTAAGACTATTTCTGGAAGGACAAATTAACCTGTCAGTGTCTGGATGCTCTAAGATCCTCACCTTAAAATGATTGCACCTTCATTTATACTATTTAAACACACAACATAATTGGTAATTTTGCAAAGCTAATTTAAAGAAACAACTCTCTCCACCTGTTTTGTTTCCTTGTGCTAAGCTAAGCTAACTGGCTGAAGTCCTGTTGATTTTCTTTAGCAAGAAATAATTCATATTTACTTCTATGTGCGTATGAATTAGCCTGAACATTGTACGATATGAACATGCTTGCATAAAGCCTTGTGTTGCACGCCTTCTCTCACGATATAGAAATGACTCGTTCCATTCCACATTGTCTTCCACCTGCTGGATGTACAGGAGTTTAAAAATAGCCCCGCTCAGCTTGGCTCACTTCATTTTGCTGTAGCAATTTGAATCACCCTCCACTTTCATCTCTGAGTTTCAGCCAAGCATGGCAAGCTTCATTTTCCTCGCCGTGCTCTTTGTGCCCCCTCAGACGTGCTGATGCTTTACATGCAGGAAAGAGCTCAAACGGAAGGGAAGTGAAGGCTGGAAGGTGGAGTGACCTTGGCCAGGTTTGACAGACACAATGTCTGATTAGAATCCATACCCACAGACAGCGGCGCGCTGAGGTCATTTACTGTATGCGTGTGGGTGGGAACTCGCAGCGTGCGTGTGCGCGCGCGTCTGCAAATAGGCTTCAGTCCTTGTAAACAGTTGAAGGTTTATAGAGGAAAGAAGCTGTGAAGATGAAACACACCCACCCGCTGTCCTCTATCACCTACGTCTCTCTGCAAACACACACATACACACCTTCTTCTCCGTGTCGGGTTCGCTCCCACGTCCTCGTGCAGATTTTCCCGTCCGCTCTGTGACCAATTACCGAGGCCCGATGTGTCGCAGAGACGGGGAGGAAACACCGTGGAGCTGAGCCACATAGCGACGCCGCCGCTCATTACCGGAGGACCGAGACGCGTCGCCGTGACGCTCGCAACACGAATTAACGCCCGCGCCTTTACGCGGCGCGTTCCTCGGCGCGCCGCTAATCACGCGCAATGATCGGTTTTACACACAACACAGGGAAAATGAGAAGGAAAGACGCGACTCTTGATGTCGACACGCAGAAACACGGATGATGATGAAATAATCCTGGTTTATACAAAGTTTCAGGACAAAGCAACAATTAAAAGGCCTATTTATTCACTGTGTTTGACGTATTTATACTCTTATATATATAATCTACCTCTGAGAAACCTGTCCTTCAGATAAATGTTGAATCGATGCGTGGCTCGGCTGAGCTTCCAGCGCTCTAAAGGAGAAGAGGCCGCAGGGCTTGAAATCTCTCTCCTCCTATCTGTGCTTTTCCCAGCGCTTGCTTGCCGCCATCTGTGGCGCCTCAGCAGAGCTTTTAGTGCTTATCAGGGACAATATTGCAGGCATTACTGCACAATATGGAATACTCCCAACGATCAGCTATATGTGTAGAGTACAGGTTTAAACTGCGATTACATCATTAACCATATAATCTGATGCAATAGCATATAATCATCAATGGATGTGAATGTGAAGCCATCACAATCACCTCATTCCATTCCATGGGAAATCCCATGGAATATTCCCAAACTGTCCAGGGCTATCTGAAGAATGGGTCAAGATTCCTCAGGAACCAGAACCCGGTGGCTGGATGCGTATCCTGTTAGCAGCAGCAGCTTATAGTAGTCTGTATAACCAGAGACACTGGTCATTATAAGGGCTGGGTCATCAGAGACTGCACTAGTCAATACAAGTAGTAGTATTTGTGTTATATTCTCTTATAATATCCGTTTCATTGAGCTATTGAACCGTTTCTTTGCTGATGTCATTATTGCAAACTAATAAATAGTATATTTTTTCAATACAACGAATATGACTACTGTTGCTGTGGGAATAAAGTATTGCTATCTAGCCTGCAGTGCTGTGACTGCACACACACACACCTACACACACACACACCCACACACACACCCACACACACACAGCCATCCGCACTGATGACTGACAGAACTTCTATTTGTCATCGTCTTCTGGAGTCTCTTCAGCACCTGTGCTGAAAAATTCAGCAACATGGCAAAAACAATAGCAACACGCTGCAGTCAGGAAATTAATAATCTGCTGGCGGTGACTATTGAAAGTTATTTGAACGTTTTTGTTTTTTCCAGCATGTGCTGAAATGTTGATCCCAGTTACATTTGGCGCTCAGGATCAGCACTGGACAGCTCCATAGGTAGCCGGCTACAAATGGAGCTGTCCAGTGCTGATCCTGAAAGTGAAGTCTTTTCCGCGGCATTGACTCGGGGAATGTTCTTTATCTTGCCCACTTCGGTTAGTTTTTGGTTTGTGCATGTCCATGACAAGACAAGTTGGTGGCTTTTTTGTTTTGCTTTGATTTTGTATTGATTATCTTTGTTCCTGATTGCATTTGAATGGAACTTTTACACATTATTAGATGTGATCATTTATTCCCGTCACAAACTTTGGTTCATCCTTGTGATTTTTCTCATTTACAGTATGGCTTTATCTCTAACAATTTTTAAGTTACAACCTTTTCAAAAAGTTATATCAAAACTGAATATTTTATTGTAATTACTGTGGTGGCTAAAGACTTAAATAGAAAATGTATAATTATTTAACAGCATGTTAAGGAGTAGTTACATTTATTTTACATTAAATGACATTTAGTTAAATTGTTTACTGTGTTACAGTTTGCATTTGGCCTTTGGAGGGCAAACATAATGCTAACGTGGCCCTTGGAGAAAATGAGGTTGACACCCCTGATGTAGAGCATTCAGTGGGTGCAGCTAATAGAAAATATGGATTCATCAGAATATGAATCAGTTTTCCAACTCGCCCAACATGAACCATTTTAGCCTTCCATATTTAATGAAGGTCTGCAGTTAATTTTTCGCCCTCACAGAAATGTCCTTGTTAAACTACATGAATTTAATTATGATAAGTTTTGTAATTGTGACATTGCATAAAGCTATTGAATGACATCTGCTGACCAAAGTATTGAGTTATCAATAACGACTATAATGGCAATCAGTGGAGCACAAAGTCATGGTTCTGTCTGAACGTTCACTCCTGCAATGTTACAGAATGTAGAGTGGAAGAATCCCGGAGCATCCTCTCTAACAGCAGCACTCAGTCACGACAAACCCACCAACAAGTTTCTCAGACGTGACTTCAGGCTTAGCGGGCGCTACAGTAAACACACGCATTCTCACTGTTGTGTATTTTCAGTCAGAGTACACACATTCACACCACACACACACACACACACACAGTGTGGCCCAAGGTGGATTTCTAGAGGTGCATATATTTGCATATATCTGCATGTTTAATGACTTCTGAGAGATCAAGCGATCCATGCAGCCCTTTGTGGGTATTTTTTTTCTCTTTACGTGTGCATGTGTGTGCGGGCGTGTGCATGTGTGTGTGTCTAGTGAGTTGTGTCTCCATGTAAATATCACCCACCGTGTGTTGGCACTCGACACAGATGGTCGGGGGTGAAGGCATCCTGTGGGCATAGGATGCCTATTTCTGTTAGTCTGAATTCAATGTGAGTGTGTTCAGTGTGACTTCTGTGTGTGTGTGTGTGTGCGATGTTTAGCTCTATGCACTGTAAGTTTTCCTGTGAGTGTACATGTATTCATGCGCGTCGCTCCATACTTGTGCAACATGTGTGCAAAGCGCACGTATACAGTGTGAAATTTTGCATTTGTGCAGCTCTGTGTATTTTTCTTCAGTTGTTTTGTTTAAGCCTGCTGCAGCGTGCACGTGCCAGTGCACATGCGTGTATCCCAGCATGCAGTGTGACCACGAAGGCTCTGTTTTGGATGATTGATGTGTCAGGGGGAACAGCGAGGGGCTCAGGATGGGCCAGAGCCTCAGCCTAACACGCTGCTGCTTCCCTGCTGCTTTACATATGTAGACGCAGCAAGGCTCCTTCTCCCCTCCCATCTGACTGCCTCCCACTTCAGTGCAGCCAAACACTCATAGGTTTAAAGCTCATGTTTACTCCCAGAATTTAAACTGATGGTTTTGAGCAATTAGTTACTGTTTCACATTTTGTTCCTTATTGTTACAGAGAATAGCTTTAGTAGCTGGAACTTAAAGTAACAATCATAATTCATTTTTTTCAAATGCAATTGCAGGTGTTTATGTCATTATGTTAAGGGTTGAATTCTTAAATATTAAATATTTCACATGAATTTTTGTTTTTGTTTTATTAACTTAATCCGATCTGTGCGGAGTTTGCATGTTCTCCCCGTGTCTGCGTGGGTTTTCTCCGTGTTCTCCGGTTTCCTCCCACCTCCAAAAACACGCAATTTAGGTGAATTGCTTTTCGAGAAGAAAATGGATGGATGGAAAAAGTGAAAAAAGTTTATCAATGCAGAGGCGTTAGTGCAATTATTAGTTGCAAACACATGCAGCATAATTTGGTGCCAAATTGTTTAAAAAGAAGTAATTAATCACTAAAATGATGAGACTATTTTTAATACTTGTAGAATTTGTAGACTATTTATAGGTTATGTTTGTAGGTTGACAATGACAGCAGAATTTAAAATTATGTTTTTTTCCTTGAATATATGTTCTGTATTACTACTTCTTTATTTAGACCCCCATCAGTTCCCACAAAATGGCTTCTCTTTCCGATTTTTTTTTTTTATTATTATTATTGTAATAAGTGCAAGACAGGAAAACACAGAGTACAAACTAAAACTAGAGAAGCGGAGTTTGGAAATGTGATATATTTTCAGGATCCTAGATTTATTTGCGTTTTGTACAAACTTACATTTTCATAGCAACATTTTTCTTATATAGAGTCTTTCAGCACATTGTCTCAGTGATGTTCTCTCCTTCAACCGATTGGATGTATCTTTGCTTTTCCCCTCTGTCCTTCTCTGTATCAGTATTTCTGAACCCCTCCCTCCTCTCAGGCTCGCCTTCTATTGCTGGTGTGCACGCTTCTCTCCCAGACACTCACCCGTTTCAGTATCCTGCCATCACTAATCCCCCCCCTCTCTCTCTTTTTTCCCTCCCTGTAGTCTCTCTCTCTCTCTCTCTCTCTGACTTTGAAATCCTCCCCTCTGTTCCTCTGCTTCTGCTAATCCTTTCATTTTCTTTGTCTCAGAGTAAGTTTAATTTATCTTTCCTTCATGTCCTGGTTTTGTCTTGGCTTGTGGCTCTTGCGCTTTTTCCTCTCCATAATCAAATAAAATCGCTCTCATCCCAGCTCCAGCTGCTTTATTTCGTCTAAATTTATTGGCTAATTGATCAGCAACTGCTGCCCAATCTTTATAAGGAATTCCCTTATGGCTGATCTAAATGCCAAGAATAATATTTAACTATTCTTTGTAAACCTATTGAAGATATGTATGCATCATTAAAAAAAATAAACCTCAGCTCAGTTAGTCAAAATATTTTACTTGTGTATTTTCCAAGTGACAGCAGGGGCGCCGCCTCTTGGAGAGCCATGTCGACCTGGTAGAAAGGCATGCTGGGAGGCTAGCAGGCATGCGAAGAATATCGATCCACCTGTAGCATCCAGCTGTTTGTTTACCAACAACAAATCAATGCATCGCTCGGCTGGAGGCCGCCGTGCCTGGCCTCTGGTCTGCTGGGAGCACTCACACAGATATGGAATACACACTCACAGCTGAGATGGAATGAATTCGGTCTTTGGCCTACTCTGGACGAGAGGAGTATTTGTTGGATATGGCATAACATGCTTGTAGAGCTTGCATTTGCTTTTGCAATCTCGTTCATCCATGCTGTGCTCGTATAGTGATCTGTCTCCTGGTCTACAAAAAGCAGCTTTGGACAAGTCAAGAAGCCAAAAACAAAGAAAAGGCACAAGTGAAGGGGGGAAATAAAATGAGCATCAGCTTCATGGCTGCTCATGTTGACCCATGATAAACATCATGGGATAAACATGTTTATCATGGGAGTGGGAGACACACAGTGGCTTCATCCTGTTTGACACATTTTATGAATTGTTCTGTTGCTCTGACGTCTGACCAGTATCAGGACGGTTTGATGCATGACTGTAATCGCACTGAATTAAATAACACAGCACACTGTTGGTGCTGTCAGAAATGAAGATGATTCTTGGAACATGCTTTATAATCAGTGTGTTTAAAATAGGGTGTCAACATGGAGACTGCTCTTGATCCATTTGATACTGATACTTTTTTGGCGGATTATAGGTTTAGTTTCTTCTAAAACAATTATTTCAAAATTTCTGGATCTGGATGATGATCCAGATCACCATCAAACTCTAAAGGATTGTTCCTTGAACCATTCTATACCGTTAAAATCAAAACATTCAATTCAGTTCAATTACATTTTATTTCTATAGCGCCAGATCACAACAGAAAGTTATCTCAAGGCACTTTACAGGTGTCGCAGGGAAAGACCTGCAGGGAAAGACAGAACCCAACTTGAGCCACAAGTGCAAGAACTTTGGCAACGGAGGCAAGGAAAAACTTAATTTTATTAGGCAGAAACCTTGGACAGAACCTAAGGCTCATGGTGGACAGCCATCTGTCTTGAGCAGTTGGGTTGTGAAGGAGAGAGCGAGAGAGAGAGAGCAGTAGAAAGAGAGAGAGACAAGGACAGGTATGAGGAGAATAAAAAAAGATGGATAGAGAGTGATAGAGAGTGATAGAGAGACAGAGAGCAGGAGCAGACAAAAACAGAATGTATTTATACTGTATCCAGTGATTCTCAACATATACAGTAGGCTGCTGAGCTATATTAAACTATAAATGCTAATGCTAGCTGTAGCGACATCAGTGATGAGGGCCACAGGTCCAGGTCCTGCAGCACCACGGACAGAAGGACCTGCAGACAGAGACAGAGAGAGGGACAAACAGAGGGAGAGAGAGCACAAGACTACGGGGAAGAGGGAGAGATTACTGACAAGATTTTGATCTGAGCCCTTTACTGAGAAGACTGGCAGAGAGGTAGAGACAGCAATCTTGCAATACAGAAAAGCGATAGGTGGCGCTAGCGCGTAACCCTATAGAATGCATCCTGAACCACGTAACATCATTAACCCATCAGGTGTCAGAGCGTAACGTAGATAATGCCTAAAGTAAACTAATACATTCTCTTATCAGAATATTACACTGACATATATTTATAACATGAATAAGCAGATGCAGAGGGATGAGCCAAGTGTCTCATGGGAGGTCTACACCTATGACAGCATATTGATTAGTGTATTGATTAACTATAAGCTTTGTTAAAAAGCAAAGTCTTTAGTCTCCTCTTGAACATGGAGATGGTGTCTGTCTCACAAACCGATCAGGGAGCCGATTCCACAATAAAGGAGCTTGATAACTGAAAGCTCCGCTTTTGGACATTTTCGGAAACCAAAAGCATTTTGGAGGCCGCATGGCCCTCGTGAGACAATATGCATAATGAGCTCTGTAAAGTAGTAATAATAATGCATTGGTTTTATGTTAGAGGTGGTGAAGCTACAGCTGTAGCCACAGCTACACTGGGGTAGCCATCGGCCCTCCTGTCATCACTGACATCTACAATGAACGTTAAAATCTCCCACAACAAGTATCTGTTCTGTTTTCAGAACTAAGCTTGTTAAAAATTCAGAAAATTCTGACATGAAATCAGAGTCTGGGCCTGGAGGGCGGTAAACTATAACAATCAGGACTGGCTGGCTTGATTTCCATGTTGGAAGTGACAGACTAAGAATATGACTCTCAAAGGAGGCGTAGTTTAATTTAGGTTTGGGGTTAATTTGGAGTTCCGAGTTATGGATGGCTCCAACTCCACCTCCTCGGCCGGCGTCTCCAGAAATGTGAGCGTTAACACAACTGGGAGCAGCGGCTTCGTTTAAGCTGAAATCATCTTCAGGACCAGCCATGATAACATGTTCTTATCTTTATCCTGCTGCGAATCAGACCAATCACTTTCTTTATGGAGTAAAGGTCTTCTTGTCATGTTTCACATTTAAGTAAGTTTAGATGTTTGATTTAATACAGGTAGCAGGAAAGTTTCTGACACAATTTGGGGATACGATGTCCCTGTTGACGAGCTTGAGTTCAGGTGAGTGGCCACAAAGGAACGCTGAGGGGCTGCAGCCCAGTGAGGGGAGGAGGCCTCTGGACTGTCACACTCATCCTCTGTGGCGCCCACAGGAACACGCTCACAATCATCCACTCACGCTGTATTGAACACAGACGTTTGACACAAGCTACTTTTGAAGAATAGCACCCACTCAAAGGGACGTGTATCGATGCATCAGGTAAAGGAAAGGCATGAAAATGAAATACCAGAAATGTAAAAGTTGTATTTTAAACATAATCCCTCTCAAGTTTCCATAAATGCAACAAATTCCATGGCCTCTCCAGCCGCCACTAATCCCTGCTGGCTTGTCTGAGGCAGTGAGGCAGGCCGCTGACCACAGGGACTGTGGGGCGTAATTACAGCACGACCCCCCTGGCTGACCGTCCCCAGCCCCCTCCTTATAAGGGTCCCTTATGCCCACGGCCACACGAACACGCACCAAACGTCATTAGCCACGGCGGCGTGAAGCCCACAGCGTCATCAACCATGTCACTGTCGGGGGTCTCAGAATCAGCAGGCGTACTGGCAGAGAGGTTGCACCACATTTTCCTGTCGATCTGTGTTGAAGATGTTTCCTTCTGCTGAAAAAGGTCCTGGCTTTGAAAAAAAAAAAGAAAAGAACATAACGCAAAAATGTCTGTAAATATAACAGCTAAAAAAAAATTATAATAATAATACTGTTAGGCTATAAAAGAAATCCAGCTCAGGAAACCCAGACTCAGATGGGAAAAGTTGTTGAATCTACCTGAGGGCCACAGTGGGAGCCCTCCCTATCAGTGTGTGTGTATTGTGTGTGTGTGTGTGTATGGGGGGGGCGGAGAGGGGGGGCTTTTCCAGCTCTTTCTGTCAAGATGCTGATCTCTCTGTTGAAAAATCAATGCATCCTCTCCATCCCTCTCCATCCATCCATGTATCCCTATCTGTGCTTCTGGATCTAACCCAAGTTCAAGCTGTTAGTCAATCTGCTGTCCAAACACACACACACACACACACACACATGCAACTCATTCACAGGTTTGTGCAGTTTTTCTATTCCTCAGTGTTTTCACCAGTGACATAGTGTAGTTGTTAGCGGCTCTAGAATTTGGCCACGGTGGGCCAGGAAAGTTTCTGAATGCTATTTAGAGATTTTCAGGCTGTTGTATATTAAATTAATTTTAAGCGGCACAAACACGTTGGTTGGTTTTTGTTGCTGAGATTTAAGCTCAACTCACATGACAAGAGCCTTGACATGATTTTTGACGCTTGGTGTCTGGATGTTGGACACAGTTTATCTGGTAGGGGGCGCTACTCGTGGACAGTCAGGCTCGCCCTGATGGTTTCGGGACTTGAAATCTGGATGACTACTTTTCCACTGAGATCACTATAGTCAGTGCGATTGAGCCGCTGCAGTCAATGTTTCATCGAGACTTTTAGTGAAATCCTGCACACCATCCGGACACCTGTCTGACCATCACAGCCATTTGTGAGCCCCCGGCTCCACCGGAGAGACTTTCCTCCAGACTGCGTGGATTTGCTCCCATCTGAGAGCACCTCTGAGGTCAGCCACTGTTCGGCTTGCAGGAGCTTCTGAATTGTCCCAAATATATTGGGTGGCGTTAACGGTCGGGCCGAGGGCAGCTCAGTCAACTTCCTTCTTAGCATGTTGAAAGAAATCCACCTGTTTATGGCGCTGACGTTTGTGCACAATGGCGTCCTCCTGATGAAAAGGCCTTTGGGTAGCCTCCTTGTTCTCAGAGGAATGGTGTCATTTAAAAGCTTTTTGTTTGCTGTTTGCATTAAGGGTTTGTTTGTGTGTAATTATTAGACCTAAGGGGCAGAGCACAAGCCATGAAAGAAGCGCCAGACCAACTCATTTGTCTGCTGACTCCAACATGTATGAACAGTAAAGAAAGCAGAGCAGTTGGCTTCTAGGTGAGATTTGACTTTGCAAACCATTTACATGTTGCTTTTCTCACGCTTCTTCATCTGGTTGTCTGCTACCTTCGTCCTCGCCTTGATTGTTGTTCAACCAGTTTGGTTTCAGAGGAGTCCGAAGTCTCTTTTCTACCAGTTAAGCAACTGATGCCACATGTTGAGCTTTACAAGCACGACATTTGGGAGGAACATCTTTTGTGACCCGTCCTGAGCCGTGTTTTTGTGCCTGTTTCCTGTGTGTGTGTGCGTGTGTGTGTGTGCTGGCTGTGCTGCAAGTGAAGGTAAATTGCAGTGATTATGTGCCAGTAATTGAACAGGGACAGTGTGTTTAATTGAGTTGTTGTTTTCTGATGCTTCTCTGCGGTGGCTGGAGCGTCGTGCTGACAGGTGTCTCGTCTCGCCTCGCGGTGATTATTTTCATGCACGCTCCCGTCTTGTGTCTCTTTTAGCCGCTTTTCTGCTGTTGAAGGATGTGTGTGTGCATTTTACAGTTTCAGCTGATAGTGTGAGGTTTGTGGGATGATTCTGTGTGTGTGTGTGTGTGATCTGCCTTATGGGCTCTATGGCCCAAACCAAATGGGAGGAAGCATCATTTCCCACCATTCTCTCTCCTTTTGTACCCCACCTCCCAGCTCCTCTCCCTCCCCTCTCTCTCTGTGGAGGTGCGATTACGTTCCTCCTCTGAGCACTGCTGATCTTAAGGCTTCAAGCGGGTGTATGTGCGTCTGTGTGTGTCTGGTGATCTGAGCAGCCCGGCGGTGCGTATTGTGCAGCACAATTCATGGACGCCGTCTCCAGATGAATGCTTCCATTGAAAAATGCAGCCTCTCCATTAGCTGCAGAACTTACTGCCACAAAAAAAAAAAAAAGCAATTAAAGCAGGACAAATACAGGCGAGAACACGGCCGTGTACCTGGAAAACCAAGAATACACACGAGGAGAAGGTGCGTGGGGGCGGCGATACTTTAGCCACACTAGCTCTCTTTGAACATTCACACATGAATGAGAGACTTTCACAGATACTTAATGTCAGATGCATGGAAGTGGTTTTATTCAGGAGAAATTCAGCTGTGGAAAACTCTCCTCTGCTCATTTAGGAATTAAAACGTTTATTTATGTTTGAGATATAAGGGTTGTTTTTTTTACACACACACAACAGACTTTATATCAAATTATTACACAAAGAGATTAAACCATCTAAATGAAAAGTGCTTTTTATGTGAGCCATTCATCTTCTTGTAGATGAGACGACCTCAATCGTCTTGTCTGCAGCCGCTCTATCTGCCTTGTGGGTCACGGGTGTTGCTGGAGGCTATCCCAACTGATTATGGGTGAGAGGCGGGGTACACCCCGGATGAGACGCCAGCACCTCGTGGGGGTCACACAGACAGACGCCCACTCACACACACTCACACACACACGTCTACGGACGAGTTGGAGTGATCGATTCACCTAAGTTGCATGTTTTTTTGCAGGTGGGCGGAAACCAGAGAACCTGGAGAGAACCCGCAGACACGGGGAGAACACACAAACGCTACACACAAAGGAATCAAACCTGGAACCTTCTTGCTGTGAGGCAACAGTGCTACCCACTGTGCCACCGTGTCACCGCAATGTTGCACGCTGTTGTTCAGACGAATAGTGACCAAAGTAGTTGTGTTAAGAATTTAAAAAGAGAGCCTCTTCTTGAGAATCTTCTTGCTGTCAAGTGACAGCGCTACCCGCTACGCCACAATAAAAACAATATATATATATATAAACCTCTGTGTAATGATGAATGCTGTAACCGTAGCCTGATTTGCCTGTAAAGTGGCTACTACACATGCTGATAAGAGTATTTGACCGACTGTCATCATGAATGAAAGGCCACTGTTTCAAAAAGTTGTACTTCTTTATTTAGCTGTTTATTCGGTGTGACTGTCACTCCTTCACAATAAAAGCATCCTGTGTTTTGAGATGAAAATGTTCACTTTGCAGTAGAAGGAGCAAACATATGAATTTTCAGTACTTATAGTATACGAACAGGGTAAAACTACCAACAGAAACGCTGGATTACTTGTTGAATCGATTCCCTGTGGATCCTTTGCACATAATCCTCCAACAATAATGAGCGATAAACAGGGCTTCGAGAAAGCAAATGTTTTGAATGGTGAGTATAACTATCTGAAGAAAAATGAAAATAAAAACTCAGGATTCAGGATCAATCATTTTCGGGCTGACTTGCTTGTGGTTTGTTCTGTTTTTTGGGATTTCATTTCATTGGGATCGTATTTAGACACCTGATTTACAAACTACCTTCGGTTTCAAATATGTGAAACAAACAAGCAGGCAGGCTGTTTCCCCCCTCCTTACATGATTCAGTGGGGCTACAAAATGACAGTGGGGTGCAGGCTGATGATGTCCTGGTCGGATGCCAGATACTGTACGCAGAGTGGGAACATGCACGCTTCACGCATCACACACTGTGATTTACTATCCCAATAAATCACTGGCAACGCCTCATTTCCTATGGATTTCAATTTCCCCCGTGACACATCTGCATTGATCAACTTCAGGTGTTGAGGATGTGCCAGGCGTCGCTCACTGCGACACTGAGCAATGGGTCGCAGAACCCTGCCGTGTGTCGCGTCGGCGTGCCTCTCTGCACGTCTAGGACTGTGACAGCGGGTTTTCTGCCCTCAAAGTGGCTTTAGAATACAAATCCTCGAGTAATAACACTGAAAATGTCACAGTCATACAGACAGAGGCACTTGAATGGCGACTTGAGGTATTGTTATTCCAATCAGATCTGCTCATGCACCGACTCTTAGCCTGATTATGAGGAACAATTAAATATCATTCTGGCTTATCCAACAGTTCTTGCTGCAGAAAAAGGAACAGGGTAGGACTCGCCTTTGAAATCACTTTTTTTTTTCTTACTGAATTATCTTTTCTGCACAGTATTGAAGCTGAATCACAGGATTCTCCTTCAGACTAATAATGTATTATCCTCACAATCACTGATGCCTCTTTTCTCTGCCCTTTACTCTGCGTGATGAGGCCAGTTACAGCTCAGATAAAAATGTGCAGCTGAATGACACGTAGCTCCGTCTGTGTATGAGGCCTGACCGGTGTGTCCTTGCTGGGGGGGGGGGGCGTTGTCCCAGGGCGCGTGGGTGACTTTTGAGCATGCCAACAACGTGGCCCCGGCAACATCTTTACCCTGAGTGTCTCCCCTAGAGGCAGATCTGAATGGATCGTAGAAGCAAGGAGGAGAAATAAATTGGAGAAAAGAATAAATCAATGCTTGACGGAGAGGCAAACAGACCTTCCAACCCCCCCAGCCCAGACAGGCACATACACACAAACCACGGCATGGCTGTTTTTCCTTGGGCTGTATTGGATTGGTATGCAGAGCCGAGGAGAGAGAGAGAGAGAGAGAGCGACGCTCAGAAAAAGACTTGGCCTACAAATTATGTCCTTTGTTTGATCTACTAGGTTGAGGGGGGTGCTGGTTGGTTGGTGTGTTGATAGGGAGGGTTGTCCCACAGAGACGATGGAGGGGATGGGCAACAAATATCTGTCTGTGAGCCTCGGCCTCTCCTCTCTCTAGCTTGTGATCTAAAGGAGGAGAGAGTGATTGCCTGCTGGAGAAGCTGGCTGTCGTCAGTGGCTGCATGCTCAACCCAAAGCTACTTCTGGTTCATCACGCCTTGTTCTGATGCTTTTCTGTGTCTCCATCATCTCTGTGTGTGATAATAGGTTTGTTCTGGATGTCTTGGCCATTCCAGTCAGAGCACACAGGCTGCCATACAGACGCATGTTGCACTCATGCATTCACACAAAAGAATACAGTCAAACCAACTTACAGCTGGTGTAGAATGTTCTGCTGGTGATGATTTAGTCCAGATGCACCTTAGAGCCTGCTCAGAGTACTTGAGGTGAAAAATGGAAAAATATTTCCAGGAACAGATCATTGCATTTTGGTGATGATCCAGAAGAGATCCTGAATTATGGATCACTTTGTATTTTTTATTAACATTGCAGTCGATAAAATATATATTTTAACATTGAAAACTCCAATTATTGATTCACAAATCTGTTAAAAATACACATCAACTCTGATTCCCTTTTACTTTTCATGGTTGGTGCAAAGATACCAAGAACAACTTAGAGCCTTTTGATGATGATCCAGATCACTAGTTAATATAATGTGTTTTTAAATACAAATTACGTTTACACATTGACTAAAAATGAAAAATAAAAAGGAAGGCATGTTGAAGTGGGTAGCACTGCTGCCTCACAGCATGAAGGTTCTGGGTTCGATTCCTTTCTGTGTGAAGTTTGTATGTTCTCTCCGTATCTGCCTGGGTTTTCTTCACAGCACAGCGGGGCCACACCACATGTCTGGAGTGTTCCCCGCCTCTCGCATGTAGTCAGCTGGGATAGGCTCCAGCAACACCTGTGAGAAAATGGATGGATGGACGGATGCATGGATGGATGCATGAATATGATAACATACTCCTCATCTTCAGCTGTAGATTGTGTTCAGTGCTAATAGCAAATATTTAACCGTTAACAGCCATTCATTGAGTTTGAGTTTGAGTTTGAGTTTGAGTTTGAGTTTATTTAAAACAGGGATAATGCATATTGATGAACGTTTACACGTAAATATGTAAGATTATAGCCAATGGCTAATTTCCATCTTTAGTCCTTTTGACATCAACAACATAAAACCACAAAATCAATAAAACAACAGTCATAACAAGAAGAACAATTATACTAAATAGTACAAAACAATAATGAGGATGATGACATTGGTTGTGGCTACAATGTTGCTCTTCCAATAGCCATGCTTTAAATTGTTCGGTAAAAGAGGTCAGCGTCGGGAGTTCACGTATCGTGGTAGGTATGGAATTCCAACTGTGAGAAGCACGAACAGAAAAATTGGCTTGACCAAAGGCACTTTTTCTGAATGGAACTACAGTCACCTCTAGAGACTGTTCTTGTTGATGTGTTTGAGTTTACTTTGACAAATTCTTGTAATGGAGGAGGTGCTCTGCCATGGAAGATTTTGTAAATCAAGATTACATTGGTGTGTTTAACAGTGTTGTCCCAGCTTAATCGCTCATGTTTCTTTAATATATGACAGTGATGATACATATTTGGCTTTTTATCCAACACTTTTAGAGATTGTTTATAAACAGTTTCCTCTTCTTGACCGCTTTTGTCCGTTACCGGGTCGCGGGTCGTGCTGCAGCCTATCCCAGCAGTCAATGGACGAGTGGCGGGGTACACCCTGGACAAGCCGCCAGTTCATCGCAGGGCCTAAAAGTATAACGTCCAAAAGTAAAATTTATACCAAGTGACCATTAGCAGTGGTTAGTTCAAAGCCTCACAGAGCTGCTAGCAGGACTGTAGAACTTTAGAAAAATTAAATTCTGTTAATTTGATTTTAGAAACACATTAACATAAACGCTTCTGGGAGAAATCTCTCTTACTGTGAAGTCACTGGACGAAAATGTGCACATGCATGTACATTCATTGCGTGCATGCAGCGAACTTAGTTTCGTTTTCATTTTCAGAGGCTTTTCTGACAGAGCTGTTTGAGACAGAAAATAGGGACGCTGTCCTGCGGCATCCGTTTGCTGTTTGGACCAGAGACTGGCACAGATACTTCATAGAAGTGTCTGGGAACTGCGTTAACTTGTGGAAAAAGGGTAGAATATGTGACCTTTAAAACTCTTATAGTAGTAGTATGTAGTACTAGTATTAAATGGCATCATCTGGATTATTTTAAGTTTAACGACAGAAATGCTGACAATCAAAATCCATCTGAGGTGTATTTAAAATATTTTTAAATATGCCACCTGCATGTTTTCTGTAGCTGGCCGATGGAATCGAGGACCTGCTCACGCCACATTTGTCCAGTGTTCGATTCACTTTTGAAAAGCTTTAATTAGGCTGTGAATTGCACGTACTTTACAGCAGTAACAGGTCACAAAGCGTATTAAAAGACACAGTGCAAGGCTACAGAGCGTTCTCCTTCCTCAGCACGGATATTCTCGTAATCCTTCTTCGTGAATCTTGAGTATCTTCCCGCTGTGGAGAAAGGCAGGATATCTGGAGTAGTTCATGAAGTTTATTGGGCCGAGATTTTTTTATGATGCCCTCAAATCAAAACTTCTGTTCTAATTCCAATTACATGAGCTCTTGTTTTTTGCTCCACCTCCAATCATCCTGTCATTGGCGTACACCATTCTCGGCTCTTAACCAGCAATAGCATACAAAACCATTTACTTTAGCTTGGGAGTTTGCTTTTCGCTCCGTGTCTTTTTATAGTTTTGCTGTTTATACTCTACTCCCCACTGTGCTTCTATTCTCATGAATGCTGGGGGAAATAATTGAAAGCGCCGTGCACGGTGCCTTCCGTTGAGGCCTTGTAAATCCTGTATCACTGAAATCCCTGCTGGAAGCTGTCGGCTGAGGATGCCTCCCGACTCTGAGATGTCAGGCACTCACTGAAAACTTGAACCACGATCGAATTGTAACCAGCAATCATTGCAGTGGATGGAGATGGCTTTTGTTTGCCACTCTCTCTTTTATTTCTTGGGAAAAGCATCCAAGCATATGTCTTCTGGTGTTTTACTCATGACGTCCAAAAGGAAGGAATAAAGAAGCCCAACCCTGCTGCAAGTGGAGCTGCGGTGTGAACAGAAGGAGGACCTGGAAGAGCATTTACAGCAAATAGTTTACGACAATCACTATAAATAAAAGATGGGATATAAAAATCTGATTTTATAGCCACTTCATCGATTTTACTCATCTAAAACAGACAGTTAAAATTTGAGAAATCTGAGACATGACATTGGACGGGTGACTGTGTTCAAAAGAGAAAAGGTTGAATTAAAAGATTTGATCAGTTGCATTATGGGAAATGTGGCCCCTAGCATCTCTGGAGTTTCCCTAGCATGTTATATCTAACAGTAAATATCCATTCATGTTAAAGATTCTGTTTAACCAGATTCATAACAAGCCCCTGATCTCCATTAAGGTCTTCCAAATGAGCTGCCACAATTTCAAATAGAATTACTGGGAATAATAAATAAATTGTGTATTTATTAATAAGCCTTTCAGCAAATATTAGTGGCGGGTTCACTGTCAGTCAACAAACATCTGGTGGCGCTCTCCTGTCAAAGGGACCAAATAACAAGGCGCCATTTAAATGATGATGCAAACTTGACTGTTCTGTTGGTAACTTGTATTAAAATAACATTTTCTTAATCTGTGTCATTTTAGTCTCTCGCTTCTTATAGATCAGGAATTATTTGCATTATTTTTTTCCCCCCAAAGATTCAAAGGCACTTGGTCACATTTTGTTTTTTGTTTTTGTTCTACCTCAGCCAGACATAAAAAAAAAAAAAAACTTTTCAATATATTGACTTTTTTCAGATGTTGCTACTCAGGCCTTTTATCATGCAATCAGTAAATTTGCATGATAAAAATAAAGTGGCTGAAAACACTCAGTGATTGTTTCTGTACAGTGTCTTTGTGTTTTCTAACGTTTCACTTACATTGTAAGGAATTATTTGCATGCTAAAACAATTGACTTTGAAGGTTACAATTTGGTTACAGTGGGTTTTAGTGATTTTCATGTTAGGCACATGACATTTAGATGATGTGGCCTTTAAAACGCCATTCTTCTACGAGGCTACTTGTGCCTTTGAAACAATAAATTATTGTCCTTTTATTTTCTTTATGCAAAAGAATATGAAATCACAGACATTTCATTTTGCTTTGTCTAATATGTTATAGATGTAATCGGTGGATGTCTACATTATTGTTAATATCAGATACTCTTTCCATCCGACAGTGCCTTTGTGAAGCTATCAGGTATAATGCGGAGTGGGGGGGGGGGGGGGGTCTCTCACCATCACAGAAAACGATGCCTTCGTGAATGTGAAGGATTGGCAGGATTGTTCAGCTTCCAGAGGAGCAGAAACAGGAAAGGCAACTGAAGACATACAAATGAAGCATCAACTAGAGTCTGATGTTTTCCATAGTGCAGCAAGTCAACTGATTATTCATTCATCAATTCCATGCCCAGTGCTTTGATCGAGCAGCCTCTGAGTCGGCACAGTTTATTTATTGTTAGTTTCTATCTGGGCTTTAAAACTCTATTACTCTCCCAGCCCCAGGAAAACGGGCCAACATACAGAACTGAAGTCCCCCCCCCCCTCCCCCATCTGCTGTCAGAGGTGGCAAAGGTTAGTGAAGGATATGTTTGTCTTTTCCCACTTCAGTGAAGGGTGAACTCAGCTCAGTGCAATAAGGAATGGATTACCCGTTCATTAGAAGGGCTGCGTCACTCCTCATTGGGTTGGACAAATAGCAAATTAATTTCTAGCTGCCTAATTTCTCTCTGTTCTCCACTGAATTTCTGATAACGTCGAATTACTGATCACAGCCGTGTGTGTGCGCCCTTATCAATTCATTAAAAATGTGCCCCAGCGGAGATGCTACAGAGAGAATTTCTGCATGACTCCTTCGTCACCACAACAACCGTGCGCAAACAGAAATCAGTCCAAGTGTTAAATTGAAATTAGGATCTAAGAAGCACCAGAATCAGTTAGAAAAGAAGTTCCCTCTTGGAATGAAACTTTCCCATGAATAGCTTTACGAAACAAATGCAGAGTTCTGTGGTGTTGGCGCTCTGCCCCGGTCAGGGGCAGGTCTGCAGGTAGTGCTGTTTGGTAGAGTAGCAGTCGTGCATTGGCAGGGCAGTATTGATGTTTCAATTAGAGCAGCGTTACATAGAGCCGCAGCGTGGTAACACGGCGCGTCTCCTGCCATCTGCTCTGCCTCTATGTCTGACGAACGAGGCACGCGGGGCTAATCGAGCCGCACATGAGCGATGGGACTGTATAATCTATCAGAGAGAGAGCCAGAGAGAGAGATCCTATAAGCAGAGAACGGGACAGAGATGTGGGAGACCTCCTCAGCCCTGCTGTTTAAACAGCCTCCAGAAGGCCTCGGATTCCTTCCCTTCTCCCTTCACATGTTGCTGCAGCAGCAGCCAGCAAGTTATGTCTCTGACAAGAGGACAGGCAAATGCTCCAGATGAACGAAGTTCCTCAAAAGCTCATCTGACAGAGAGTTTTAAAAAAAGGAAAAGAGGAAGGAATGGCGCCTGCCAGGTTTCCTCGTGCTGGGACACGCTGAGATAACTGTGTGCATTTTGCCTGCCTGCCAAACGGCATGAATCAAAGCCCTGATTGTGTGGATTACCTCGTTAATCTGCTGATGCCATGGAGTCGTGTTGCAGGTGTTGATGTGCCAGTTTTTGATGGGGGGGGGTTCTCTCCTTTTATTGGGGAGGTGTAGCGTTGGGTTGGTAATCTACTTTAAATGCTTTCTGGGGAATGAGACACTGAAAGCCGGCCAGGAGAGCGCTGCTATCCTGATGGAACGCCCTGAAGGAACGCCCTGAAGGAGCGCCCTGACGGAGTGCCCTGAAGTAGCGCCCTGATAGAGCGCCCTGATGGAACGCCCTGATGGAACGCCCTGAAGGAGCGCCCTGAAGGAGCGCCCTGAAGGAGCGCCCTGAAGGAGCGCCCTGAAGGAGCGCCCTGATAGAGCGCCCTGATGGAACGCCCTGATGGAACGCCCTGATGGAACGCCCTGAAGGAGCGCCCTGAAGGAACGCCCTGAAGGATCGCCCTGAAGTAGCGCCCTGACGGAGCGCCCTGAAGGAACGCCCTGAAGGAGCGCCCTGAAGGAGCGCCCTGATAGAGCGCCCTGACAGAGCTCCCTGATGGAACGCCCTGAAGGAACGCCCTGAAGGAGCGCCCTGACGGAGCGCCCTGACGGAGCGCCCTGACGGAGCACCCTGACGGAGCGCCCTGACGGAACGCCCTGAAGGAACGCCCTGACGGAGCGCCCTGAAGGAGCGCCCTGAAGGAACGCCCTGACGGAGCGCCCTGAAGGAGCGCCCTGACGGAGCGCCCTGACGGAACGCCCTGAAGGAACGCCCTGACGGAGCACCCTGAAGGAGCGCCCTGAAGGAGCGCCCTGATGGAACGCCCTGAAGGAGCGCCCTGACAGAGCACCCTGAAGGAGCGCCCTGACGGAACGCCCTGAAGGAGCGCCCTGAAGGAGCGCCCTGAAGGAACGCCCTGAAGGAGGCGCCGCTGCACTTCTCAGGACATCTGTTGAAATATATGCATGAATAAGAAAAGAGGAAGAGGGAAATGCTAAAGCAGCCCTTTAGTGGCACCCATCACAGAAGTACCTCGCTCCTCTTCTTCTGTGTCCTCCTGTGAAATCTCCCAGCAGCCTGTGCGGTTCTGGAGGCGTGACCCAAAGCCCAGTTCGCCGACCGCCTGAGCTGATGTGAAGGTGAACTCCGAAATCAGAAAGAGGGAGAAAGAAAAAGAGGCACGGAGGGAAAGGGCCAGAGAGAGAGGTAATCCTCTTTTTTCTGCTCCCCGGGGGTGGTCTCTTCTAGCAGGGACTCAAAGGGGGGGGGGGGGGGACTGAATACACCTCCTCTTAGAATTGTGTGTGGGGGGGGGGGGGGGGGCACAGGGGCTGTTGCTCTGTGTGTATGTGAGTGTGGTGGGGGTGCAGCTTTAAGCAGGCCTTTGAGTGGCCTAATTGCATTGGAATACAGCAGTGTGAGAGCTGGCTCAGATCATGGCGGGTTGCTGGAGGGGTTAGCGCCCGCCTCGACAGCCACACTCAGCAAAGGAGCCCCCGCACAATGCCCACAATCAACGCTCTCCTCTCGTTAACTCGCTCCCCACTTTCCTCTCAGCCCGTCCCTTGCGCTCGCTCCTCTTCCCCCCCCCGACCCCGTTGTGCAGCCGTTCAGCCACCATAATAACACGTCTCATCTGCCTCTTTGATGCACGTAGCAGGAAGTACGGTGCCTGTCGGCATGGAAGACAGTGAGAGCTGCTTCAGTTAGCACAGCTGATCAGAGATCAAACATGTTAGGTTAGCAGCAACTGATCTGAACCAGTCCAGTGTTTGGTCATTCGCTGCTCACCTTGCTCAGTGTGACCACGCGGGCTGCCTGTAAGGGATGAGTTCATTCATGCTCTGCAGGAGTCAAACAATTCAAAGTTGTGGCAGCTTGCAAAAGCAAAACATTTAGTCATGATTGTTCCCCAAAGATAAGCTTGGAGTCAGCCAATAATGCTCAAACAACGGCTTGGTTTTGTTTAAATAATCAATTGTTGATATTTGTGGCTCGTGGGATTATATGCCCTTAACTAATATGTTATAACAGTATTCAACCGCATGGCTTGTACCTGTCTGTAGCGCCCTGTTCATTAACAGAGCATCTAACGGCAATCATTTTAATAATTACCTCAGCCAAGAAGGTTCTATTTTCAACTGGAACTGTTTGTTTGTTTGTTGTGTGGTTTATATTCTCAGTGGGATTCAGCATCATGGGAAAATCCTCTCGTTACGTTTTCTTGCAGATCCAGAAATGCTTCATATGAATTCCTAATTACACAAAAACTGCTGGAGGAGCCTCCGTGAAGGGGCGGAGCTAAAGGCCCACATGTGCCATGTTATTCTAGGGAAGCTAATCTAGGTGAACGTGCCAAAATATTCTCTCATTCAAACGTCTGAACATGAACATTTGATGGTTTCTCCAACTTCAACAATAATATGTTTATTAGACTCAGCGTTAGGTTAAAGGAAATGTGGGTTTATGGTCAGACATAAATATAATGTCCTTAGAATAATCATCTATAAACCATCGGGGGGTTTTTTTATTAAATCATATCATTTGTATATTCTATTCTATTATATTCATTCTCCCTCATTGAGAATTTATAAGAATATATTAATAAGATTGTTTCAGAAGTTTAATGTCCAGACGCGGGACGCCTTGAGGAGCGTGATCCTGTAAAGACGTAATGGACTGTGACTGGCTTCCAGCTGTGATGTCACACAATCCTGCTGCTGTGTTCACATGTGAAACCCAGATTAAGGATGAGCGCATGTGAAACCCAGATTAAAGATGAGCGCATGTGAAACTTTGCACCATCATCTGTTTAAATGTGCACAACTTCCCTCTAGTGTCAAACTCTGCACACACCTCATTCTGCACAGTGAGACTCACGGATTCAGCAGAACACATTCATGACCGGAGGGGAACCCCTAAATGTGTCATCCTGGATTCTGGGAAATTGTGATTGGCAGGTTTCCTGGGCTGATAATGAACATAGTCATTATTAGTGCTCTAATATGCAGCCAGGATTTTCGTGTAGCATCTTTCTAACAGTTATTACGCGTGGACTATATTTCTGTCAGGAGGGTTGAATTACTGTGCCCCCCCCCCCACAGTAGGCAGATCATTATATGGGTTAATATAATCAGACACACAGACACATCCCATCCTCTCTCCCTCCAGGTTGGACTCAACTGTCCTTGTCTTAAAATGGGACTCAGTGAACTGTGTGCGATGGAAGCATCAATGAATTTCTTTTCTTTTTTTTCTTATATATCCTATTCAACCAGCTCCTCCTCTGACTTTCTTTATTACACGAGCCATGTCTTAATAAAATCTAATTATTTCCGCTCGCAGGACTCTTTCTGGGGAGAAATTGGCAGAGCGATGTGAGCTGATGATGTATGGGGAGACAGTCGCCTAATTAGAGCGTTAGAAATTGAATCTTTACAGCACACGGGTCATATAATTATCCTACTGTTAATTTAACGCTTACATCCTCTGCTGTTCATTTTTATTCCCTTAAATGCAGTTTGGCAGAGGCCCTCGCTGCTTTGGCGCCGCGCTCCTGTAGAAGGGGAGGCAGCGTGGCCCCTAACATTGGCCCCTCTGAGTGATTGAATAACTGAGGACCCTGCAGTCCAAATAACGAGACTCGCATCTTTTATGCATTGTGAAGCCACGTAATTGAACGAGCCATAGTTTGCATATTACACCATTAAAATAATGTGCTTTGCGTTTCTCCCAACACGACTCTTTAAGCCTGTGTGGCGACGTGCTAATTCCTTGAATTACAGCCTAATTACCACAATGTTCTTTTGATTTGGCCGATTTCGATGTTACGCCACAATAATGTCCAATATTACCAGAATGAATTACTGAGCCGTGCCTGGAAACTTTTCCTCTTATGACTTAAATCCATGGCGGGCGGCTCTGTGTGCCATCAGTGCAGCTGGAGTCACATCCATAAACGATTATTAGCCTATGAAATGAGATCCATTAGAGGCCCAATCAGGAATACTTCATTGAAGAGCTTGAGTTACATGGGATAAGAGCGTTTTGTGCTTCTCAACTGATCATAGAGCTGTTTTATATGGCGGCTTACAGATATAATTTATGTCAGCAGCCCAACAGCCTCAGTAAAACATTACAGGTTCCTAATTGCTGCTGTCTCGTGTTTATCTTTGTTTGTGACAATGGCAAAGCAATTTGAAGTATTTAAAATGCTGGTGCTGTTTGCTTCCACATCGTGCCTTGAAGGATGCATGCATACACATTTATGGTCTTTAAATGTTATTATAATATCATGAAAATCCCTATTTTGGGCCAATAATGCAGCAGCATCACAAAGAAAAGCTGCAGATAAACCAGAGTAGGAAATCAGCATCCACTCCAGGTCATCGTTGTGTCATTAGCCCTTGACTTTTGTTGTTGTGTTGTTCACAGGCCTCATTTAAACACACAACATGTGTCCTTGTATGAACTTTCAGAATAAAGTAACATATGCGTTTTCTGTTTTTAACTGTACTGTTAAAATTCTTTTTTTTTTCTGGAAACACTTCTTTGATAATTGGATTTTTATTGCCCTTTAATTACTGATATGTCCAAGTTATTAAATAAAATGTTTAATTACACACTCAGACATTTACATATTTTAGAAACTGTAGATACTGAAGAACCGCCTCCACTGATTTATAGCCTTAATTTGTGGCCAGTGTGTGTATTACTTTATTTCTGGTGGATTGAATTGTTATAATTCATGGAAAGTGCTTTTTAATTACATATATACAGTAGAAATTATGGATGTCTTTTAATACAGCATGATGAATGGACAGCTTCTGAAGTTTGTGAATGATAGTGCTGCCAACACAACGGTTTGTGTGCCCCCCCCCCCCAGTTTGCTTGATGTCACTGTGAGGAGCAGCTTGGGCGACGTCATCGCATCATCTTTTTCACTTTCTCTCGCCCTTCCTCCCTCTCAGGACCCCATGCTCTTTACTCCTCCCTCCTTTATCCGTGTGAAGGCTTTGTCCCCACGGCAGTGAGCCTCTCTAAATAGAGGCCTTTAGATGGAGTTCAGGAACAGGGGAGGCATGGGGGAGAAGCGGAGACACGACTGCTGTTGTTTCATTTACCTCTCCCTATGGCAACCAGCAGCGGGCGGCCAGGAATGTACCCTCTCTGGACAAAGTCCTGGTCCCTGAAGCTGGCACTGGGGCGGGAGGGGGGGGTACATGGAAGCACGGCCTCCCTGCCCTGAGGCTTGAGTTTGGACTTAATCCTCCATCACTTGTGTCTATCCTCACTTTTATGGTTGATGAGCAACCAGAGGAGCTAAAAGAGTTGTAACAAGAGCAGAAAATTATATAGAAATCTCTTCTGGGGTAAAGAATCCCATAATTCTTTCAGTGCTGATGCCCCAAACTGTAAAGGAATATTATTGAGGCCATATAAATTGAATATTTCCCTGTTTTTTTCTTTTCTTTTTTTTAAATATTTAAAGTCATTCAAGCTAAAGCTGAACTTCAGCCCAGGAAGTCTCATTTTGTTATTTAAGATATTTAACTTCACACAAAAAAAACACTTTTACACACACCCAAAGAATATTTGAAAAATTGCACGATTCTGATATTATTAGCTTTAATAAGAAAGTACTTTAAAATTCTATTAAGTGTAAAAACTATAGTTCTTGTAGTCAGAACAATGTTAAAATGACAGAAATCTGAGTTTATCCTACAAAACCTTAAACCAACATTCTCCAATTCAATATAAATTCAATCAATTTATTCCCGTTTTACATCAAGAAATATACCATTTTTAAATTATTAAAGGTTTCGATTATATATATATATATATTTTTTTTTTTACAGTTCTAGGTGCGTGTCTTTCGCAGCGCGCTTTAAAACCAAATAGAAAAGTGAATACTGAACTTGAACTTTGAAAATGTTTCATTTATTTCTTTAACTTAAAACTCAATCGTTGCGTCCTGGATCGATGCGTGTCATCAGAGTTTTCTAGATAAATGGCACACAGTGAGCGAACCCCGACGCGTGTCGATTCAACCCGAACGGTGAAAACAAAAAGGGATCATCGCCAAATCGAATTTGGAGCCATCGCAACAGTGAATCGTTGTGCGCTGAGTTGATGCGTAAAAACGAAAAGAACCCGAAGCGCGTCTGTACTCCAGCGGGAGGACGCCTGCTCTCCTGCAGCCTGTCCCGACACAACAAAGTGAACCTGCTGAAGATCCGGCGCTGCGTCTCCTCGTGCTGCTCTGCGTCGCTCCGCTTCCATGGGCGCTTCAACTCGCACCTTCACGCCGAAGAGAGTAGTGTTTGTTGACATTTCCACTCAGCCAATCGGTTTGTCGTTACCCCTGGTAACCACGTCCATCATCCTTTGACGCCCAATGAGCAGCGGGAGTGGGGCGGAGTGCAGGTGCGCCACGGCGTCGGCTTGGCAGAGCGCCTGGGAGTCGCCCGTGGGCAAGAGAGGCTCTGTCAAATGTGAGCTTCTTTTAATAAGCGCGACCAGTTCTGCTCCGAGAGTCATGGCGACCGCAGCGTCCAACCACTACAGCATCCTCACCTCCAGCGCGTCCATCGTGCACGCGGAGCCCGGCAGCATGCAGCAAGCCACGGCGTACCGGGACGCGCAGAGCCTTCTGCAGGGCGACTACCCGCTGCAGAGCAACAGCCACACGCTCAGCCACGCACACCAGTGGATCACGGCGCTGTCCCACGGAGAAGGAGCCCCGTGGTCCAGCAGCCCGCTCGGCGCGGAGCAGGACATCAAGCCCGTGGTGCAGAGCGCACGGGACGAGATGCACAACTCCAGCAACAACCTGCAGCACCAGTCGCGGCCACCCCATCTGGTGCACCAGACGCACGGGAACCACCACGACGGCCGGGCGTGGAGAGGCAGCACCGCGGCGCACATCCCGAGCATGGCCACGACGAACGGCCAAAGCCTTATTTACTCCCAGCCGAGCTTCGGCGTCAACGGGCTGATCCCGGGCAGCGGGCAGGGGATGCATCACCATGACGACCACCACAGCCCGCACCTCAGCGAACACGGACACGCCGCGTCCCAGCATCAGCACCAGCACCAGCCACACAGCCACCACGAGCACTCGGACGAGGACGCGCCGACCTCGGACGACCTGGAGCAGTTCGCAAAGCAGTTCAAGCAGCGGAGGATCAAGCTGGGCTTTACGCAGGCGGACGTGGGCCTCGCTCTGGGGACCCTGTACGGAAATGTGTTTTCCCAAACCACCATATGCAGGTTTGAGGCCCTGCAGCTCAGCTTCAAAAACATGTGCAAGCTGAAGCCTCTGCTGAACAAGTGGTTGGAGGAGGCGGACTCCACCTCGGGCAGCCCGACCAGCCTGGACAAAATTGCGGCGCAGGGGAGGAAAAGGAAAAAACGGACTTCAATCGAGGTAAGCGTAAAGGGAGCTTTGGAGAGCCATTTTTTGAAGTGCCCTAAACCGGCGGCGTCGGAAATACTCGGCCTGGCGGACAATCTGCACCTGGAGAAGGAGGTGGTGAGGGTTTGGTTCTGTAACAGGAGACAGAAGGAGAAGCGCATGACCCCTCCCGGGGCTTTGCCGGGGAGTGAGGACGTGTACGGGGACACGCCGCCGCACCACGGGGTTCAGACCCCGGTCCAGTGAACTCTGTTGGGCCGCGCTTCCAGGACACGTTGAGGTTATGTACGAATCACTGGACGATGAATCGCTGGAGGCTGTTTTATGTACTAGATCGCAGCGAGGACTCGCACAAACCTGCAGTGATTACAGCTGAGAAAGGGGAGGACATCTTTACCTGCAGGGCTGCAGGGCCTCTCCGGGGATACATGCCCAGCACTGTGACTCCAGGCGACGCAGTCTCAAGGTGTAGCCCCTATTGTGTTGAAATGATACTGGGGGGGGGGGGGATTGTAGATGAAAAACGTGCTCCATTCGCCACTTTAATAGCAAATTGCAAAACACGCTTTACCTGTGCGTAAAAGGGGGAAATAAATTCGAAGGCGTTTAATTTTGTAGCCGAGTCCGGCAGTGACGGGTGAGGGGGGGGGGGGTCGTCAAAGGAACTGCGGTAATGGGAGTAAGCTGGAGGCCAGTAAATGCTGCAGCTCCAGTCCAGAGGAGTCCAGCTGAGGGTGAGCATCGCCTGGGTCCCATCTGTCAGGCAGCACCGGCGCCCTGCTGGGACACTGCAGGCCGGTCGGCTCCTAATTAGAATCGAGTTAACACAGATCGTTGTTATTATTGGTATTATTGTTGTTGTTATTATTATTATTATTATTATTATTATTATTAAATCAGGCTACATTTGTGCAGCTAAACTCTAGTAATTGGACTGACTGTAGAAGGTGGTAAATAAATGTATGACCTCTAGCATAAGTCAAACAGCACTATAAACAGAAAAAGTCCATTATATTTTCTACAAAGCAGCCTTGAATACCCCCCCCCCCCCACCCCCACCCCCGCTCCAGGAAGGGCTCCGTGGCCGCACATTGGATTATTTGGCACTTTTCCACAACACAATGGGCTTTAGATATATCGATCTGGACAGAGGTAAACGTCACCAACTCTCACAGGACATTTGGATACACTTTTGTAAATATTGTATAACTTTAAAAGTCATGGCTTCATCTCTTTTTGTTTCTTCACTGGGCACTTTTTGGACTGTTGTTTTCCCAAAACCAACAGTTTTTTTGTATTTTATTTTGTATTTTTTTTATCCAGTCTCATTCATAGCCTCCCTACGGCCTTGTATTTTGTGCTATTTAACGTTTGTTTTATTGCCGAGATTTTACGATTTGATCATTTTTATGACGACCTTTGATTTAATGTGCAAATATTTTCTTTCTATAAATGTGAAATCGATTTAACTTGTTTAAATTGTCACGTCAGATTGCTTTTCCAATAATCTCATGAGGCCTCTCAATTTCTCCCTAATACAGTACATTAATTATTATTATAATTATTATTAATTATTATTATTACTGTTATTATTATTATTATTAGTTTTATTCTTACTTTTATTACTTTTATTATTACTATTATTATTACTTTAATTAATACTATTATTATTACTTTTATTATTTGTATTATTATTAGTATTATTACTATTATATTATTATTACTATTATTATATAGTAATAGTAATAATAATATATTATTATTATTGCTATTATTATTATTATTACTATTACTATTATTATTATGATTATTATGATTATTTACTAGATATTTAATGGTGTGTGAGGTCGCTGCATGCCAGTCATTTCATTTCAGCCATTTTGTTCCTCTTCATCCACGTTGCTTTATCACGGAGCTAAATCGCCCGTAGTTCATTCTATTAGATTTTTTTGTCTTGTTTAATGAGATTGTAATTTATGACGCAATGTCTTCTATAGATGACGCAGAGCGCGGGTTATCTATGAAACGACACTTAGTGTTTGGCAGCGGGACAGCCACAGCTAAATGTATATATTTAACACCCGTTCTGGCTTGTTTTTCGTTTTATGCAAAAACAGATATCCAGGGACGAGTTTGTATTTTATTTTTCTCCCTCCTGGTTTGCGCTTCTCGTGCAGCGAGCAGCAGAATGATGGCGTAGCTTTAATGATGAATCAGTGGGATGTAGACCTGTAGCAGCCCGTTGGATCCCATCGCCTGCTCCTCCAGTGCTCTGGTGATGCTCTGGGGGGACTTTGGCTGGGGGGGGGGGTCCTCACTGGACACATGAACAACATGATTGCACATTTTTAAACAATGGGGTTGATATTAAACAGCTTTTTTCCAACGTGTTTTTCTACCTGTGGTTTGTGCTGCTGATGGGACTTTTGATGAGTTATTTCTGCCCCGGGCTGCTTTTAAATGGCAGCTTCAGAGGGTTAAACTGAGGCTTCCCAGAACGGGCCCCTGAACGCGCCTTGAAATGGACTGACGCGCACATTACCATGGTGACGCCGTGATTTGATGTGCTGGTTTATTACTCAACATCATTTCGGTGCGTTTTGGTGTCTGATTATTTCTGTGTATACAGTATTAAGATGCCTGGGGGGGGGGGGGGGGGGGCTTTAAATCTTGCCTCATTGGGGCTGATGAGACATATATATTTTCTGAGGTTTTAAGGTCCTTTTGTTTTAACACCTTTAATTTGTTTCCCCCTCCCATCATATCAGAATGCTGTGGATCAATAGATTTAAAAAAAAGGCTGTCGGGACCAAATATCTGCTCTAATATGTCCAGTGGGACTTCCAGTGACCCCGGTGGTGTCTCTCCTGCCCCCCCGTAGGACGCTGAGGTGTGACATGAGGCTCTCTGACATCTCCCCCACTTCATTTGAAGCTGATCAAATATAAAGATTCCATTTTCCCCGCTCGACTCATGACGACGTGTGATGGGGAGAAACCCAACACTCTATCTCAGTGACAGAATGACAACATTCTTCCCTGTTCCAGCCGAATGGCCGCCATTCCCTGCTCTGATGTCTTCAGCAGTGTGATTATAGACGAGTCTGTGTGGATGAGCGTTACACGCCTCAGCACAGAAAGGAGGGATCAATAGATAATCGGTTATTGATGGCGTTGCCAAACTAACCTGATCATAAACAATAATTGTTTTTATATATTTATTTTTTTTCTTCATAGATTGAGCATCTTTATTTTGTTATTCCTCTGGGTGGCTGTAATGTGATTATTATTTTGTATTATTATTGTATTTATTTATTGATTGTGCGTGTGCGTGTGCGTGTGCGTGTGTGTGTGTGTGTGTGTGTGTGTGTGTGTGTGTGTGTGTAATGACCGGAGAGCGAGCATCCTTCTCACACGCTGCTTGTTGTTTGTTGTTGATGCAGGGAACTAAAAGGCCTCTGCATCATCAGCATCACTCTCAGTCTGACCTGTCATCCGGATGCCCCCCCCCCCCCCCCCCTCTCTCTCTCTCTCTCGCCCTTCATCTGACCTCTAGAAGATGGACCTAATAGCGCTTCGCATTAATTACAACTTCCTTTTTATTTAGGTGACTTGAAATTTCCCATTAGGCTTCCACTCTGCTGTTGTGCTGCTGAAGCTGTGGTTAAACAGACAGGTAGTACTCTAGCGCCATCTAGCGACAGCAGTACCAGAGGGGAGAGTCCGAGCAATGTCTGGTTTTATTGTCTCTGAGGCGTGGGTCAAAATAAAGAAGACAAAGATGATATTCAAGTGTGGAAACATTTAGAAAACATGTCATAAATGTGACAAATCCTAAACAGACCTTCACAACAATACTATCTAGTAATGAATCTAATAAAATATGCAAATAGATAAACATGAGTTTCATTAGAGGTCGCAGGGCCTGATCTCTCACCTTCAGCAGACATACAGCTGCAGAATGCTAAATAATATATATCTTTATATTAGTTTTTATTCTCATTTTTCTCAACTCCGGCTTTCAATAAATGAATGCACTAGTAGTATTCAAAAGCAATCAAAATAAATGGGTTTATTGTTAAACTGTGATATTTTTTCCTGACCTCATTCTGGATCGAGCCAGAAGACATTTTGTATGATAGTTCGTATCGGACCTCTTTATGACTGTGATTTTTGGTGAGTGAATTGAATGCATATTTTACAAGATGTGATTTTTTCCCCCCAAAAAAACCCTCCATTATAAGTAAACGGAAAAATCTGGATTTTTTTTGTATCCAGACAGGTTTCCGGATCATTCTCAAAATGCAGTGTTTCTGTAATCCTTCAAAACACAATGTGTACCCCTATTATTGGATCCGCAATCCGGATCCGATCTAGATGAAATTTGGTGGCGAGGAAGAGGCCCCCACCCTACATTACTGTGTCAAATTCCATAAACATCGCTCAACAATCAACCGAGATATTGAGGAACAAATCTTGAAGCTCCATTGACTGCAATGTTAACAAAAATGTCAAAGTGATCCATAATCCCAGATCTATTCTGGATTGTCACCAAAATGTAATCATCTGTTCTTGGTAACATTCCCAACATCTGTCCAGAACTTCTAACAGACAGACCCCCCCCCCCACCACCACCCTGGAGGTGTTTCAAAGGACACTTCTCAGTCAGATTGGATCAAGTACAGCTAATTAACTAACTAACTAACCAGAACTAACCAGAACTATTTCACGTTTGACAATCATTAAAAGATGAGGCCATGCATCAAACACGACATCATGGATATGTTTGACGTTACTGTAAAATAAAGCAATGGGCCTTTTCCTGATCCGTCACAATGGAAGGCCAGTGTCGATGTTAAAATGATCAATGATGGATTTAGCGGCTTCAGTTTTAGGGTCCTTGTCGTTCAGTACCTCAAGAACAGGCGTTATTAAATCTCTCTGGCATTTTTCATTAGCTCATCAACTCGCTCCAAAATGATGGAGATTAGCTTTACAGGTCTTTGGGGGGCCTTTACTCAACATAATCTTAATTTCCCCCTTTAATTTACAGTTTACTACCAAATATTGCAGCACAAACTTCTGTGAGATGAGGGTCTCAAATACCTTGTAGAAAATGCACCTTTTACTGGTGGGGGGTAATTTGTTTTTCTACTTGATGAGTTTACCAATGTCTCGGTTCTCAGCAGCAGTGAACTATTTGGATAGAATTGCAGATAAATGTGTATTAGATATCTAAAATGGCATCTTGTGTGTCGTTTTCACTCTCATTGAATGTTAGAATGATTAAGATAAAACTGGGCTGAATAACGACGTCCTACTAGATGAGGCTTCAAGGTGTGTGTGTGTGTGTGTGTGTGTGTGTGTGTGTGCGTGTGCACACAAATGAAAAATTATCCTTTTCTTTCACTCAAACATTTATTTTTGTGAGTCACGAGGAGGCACCTTATAGGTCGCTGTGGTGAGGAGAGACTATCGAGTCCTGCCACATTTAAACTACACATCATTTAATTTGAACACAAAGATAAAAAATAAAAAACTTTATTGAAACCACCAGAGGCGGTTTTTATAAAGCCTACTGTCAAACACCATGTCCATGCCAGAATGATGTGAAGATGAATCAGACTTCTGTATCGCTCGCTTCAATCTGCCCCCCCCCCCCCCCCCCCCACACACACGATGACACCAGCCGAACATAATTCCACCATTTGACATTGTTGTTCTTCAATCTCACTCAGATGCATCACAGCTAATTACAGTTTGCACACTTAAGTACACAAAAGCACGTGTGCGTTCATTTGTAAACGTGTTATTGTTTAATTATAAATTCACATGAACTTTGCTGATCAGCGGAGCGAATCGTGCCCCCCCCCCCCTTCAGTGCATTATTATGCAGCCTATAATTGCTTGGCCTGTTTGTGAAACATGTTTGTCACTCAGTGAGGCCCGTCCCAGACGGGTCCTGTTCCAGAGTCCCTTTGAGGACGACCACGGGCCTCTAAACGGTTTCTGTTTGAGGCTGCTGATGGAGCAGGAAGCTTCAAATGGGCAGCAGCCAGTTAAAAAAGAAAAACGTGACTAAATAAGAATGAGGAATAAGGATAAGGAGGTGAGGGCACAGCTCTTCATCCTTCCTGCAAAGCATCCTCTGCTTGTCAACTTTAGAAAATAGAAAAGAAATACCACAAAAGTTCTGTGAGACTTTAGAGGGACATTAGCTCAGCGATCAAGAGCAAATGGTATTCATTATTTCTTGATTTTAATTAGTATACTTTTAGCCTGAGGGAACTTTTCTTTACAAACATATTTACAGTTCACTTTGTGAACTTTAATGTTTTCTTCGTATTTGTGCCTGACAAGCTGTACGAATGAAAACAGTTGTTCCCTGAGATTTAGAGTCAGCTAAAAGAAACACGCGTCCTTCTGCCCGCCTTCGAGTATCCGACTTCGGATTAAAGGATTCAGGTGGATTTGAGAAGCTCGGCGCTGACATTCTCAATATCCTCAAAAACAAAGCAGAAAGAATCAGCTTTGGTCACAGCAGTGCCGGCGGCTGACAGGGAGGCCTTCGTCGCTATTACAGATTCTAGAGCAGAGAAACTAGAGGAGCACCAAGTCGGCGAGGCCTCCCTCAGGCAGGTCTGAGGCCTGTAGGGACGCTCAGAGGACGACGACCACAGCATTCTGCAGAGACGGGGCTATTATTCACTGCTGAGGTGCTGCCACACTCGAGAAGAGAAGTTCCGGTGCCACCGTCTAACCCTGCCCATGTTTACATGCAGCCCTTATCGCACAGGCCTATCTCAACGCGTACATCCCCACGCGTTGGCAGATTCGCCAAGCCACATCAGCACTCTCTACAAAGACAAATAAAAAGCCGAACTAATTGCTGTGGAATTTACCCCCCCCAGATATATCAGGCTCATAGAGCCATGGCGCGGAGCGGAAAGCCTCCATGAATCACGTTAGTGCCCGTACGCAGATGCAGAGCAGCAGAGGCGGCGGCGTTGTTGGCTGAGGAATAATCATTGGGGAGGCAGTCCAAATGAATACTTCAGCCGAAGCCGCCTCGTTCTCCATCATTAGTGCACATTACAGGACCACGGTACACATCATTAAACCAGGCATAAACAATTCATTAAAAGGCCGTTAAGAAGACAAGCTAATGTCACATCTCTCCGTGGTATTAATAGACTGGAAAATGGCAGCGGGTTAAGACAAAAAGGATCACCCACCCCCCCCCAACGCAATCCAGTCAGTCACCCTGACAGATGGCTGCGCTGGTCGCTGTGGATTTACGGCCCTACTTTCCTCCATGCACATGTGAAGCCTCGGCACAACACAAGCAGCAGCATTTCCATTTCTGCCTCCAGCGGTGGGGAAGAACAAACAGCAAATACAATAATGGAGGATTATCAAGTTAATTGCAGTTTTGCAAAGTCTTGCCATCACATTCCTTCTACTATACAGTGTAGTCTGACCCTCGCAAGGGTCAGAAGGAGCTGCAGGAAGCAGAGGAACCACACAGACTCGGAGTCGCTGCATCAGACTGCCGTTTATTTCAAATCTATTTTCACCAGGACAGGAACAGTGTTTTCACCCAGCGGCACAGAACAGGGAGCGTCACCGTACGTCCCACCAAACCACACGGGCTGCTCACACATTCCGAGTGGGAGCGAGGACAAAGCGTGCTCGTTAGGGGGCAAACAGCGCTGACCTGCAGGTCGCCAGGCAAAAGCAGCAGGAACAATGGTGGTCAAACTGAAGCTGCTAGTGCTGCACGCGATATACGACCAGCGGGTTCATTAGAACATAGATGGAAATAAAGTCAAATAAAAGCCTGAAAACAAAGCTCAGACTGGAACCATGACAGCGTCCACACATCAATGCCTGTTACAGATTAGAGAGTCTTTGAATTCTGGGTATCCTGTGCAATGATGGGCGTGTTTAGCCTAGCTTAGCACAAACACTGGAAGCAGCAAAGCTCTCAGCTTAAAAACTGTAGCACAGGATGAACTATTATGCATGGAAAAAACAAATTAAATTGACTCTCACTGGTTTTACTGCTGCTCCGTTCTGGACGGTTTGCTTCAGAAATACTAAATTCATGTATATTAATTCCACTTAAAACATATATTAAGATTGATTAAAGAATATCACAATGAGTATTTTATAAATCATTTTCTAGAACAGAAAGAACATGAAATTGACACACATTTTGTTTTCATCCACAACAGCCGTTACGGCGTTGCTACACACCGTAACGGTCACAGGCATTGATAGCCAGC
Organism: Brachionichthys hirsutus; assembly: GCF_040956055.1. Classification (NCBI taxonomy): domain Eukaryota; kingdom Metazoa; phylum Chordata; class Actinopteri; order Lophiiformes; family Brachionichthyidae; genus Brachionichthys; species Brachionichthys hirsutus. The sequence goes on from NC_090899.1 coordinate 14,245,737, forward strand.
CTAATAGCTTAGTAGCTGCTTTGTAACTCTTTATCTTCCTTTAAACCAGAGTAAATGAGCATTTATTTCCATGCAACCCAGATTGGAATTTAAGAGTCATGTTCATCTCATATCTGCTTTCCTTCTTTGTTACTGGGCTACCTATACTTCCAGGTTTTGCGTTCAGATAGAAACGCAGTGAACGAAATCATTGATTTAACGTGCATTTCAGTTTTTTAAGTACATTTGTATTTATATAGTGCTGCATCAGGGCAGGTCTCGACCGCTCTCTTCATTCTACAGAGACCAAACTACTCTCCCACGAGTGCTCAGTGGGAGAAAACGGTCTGCCTTTAACAGGAAGAAACCTCAGATAGGACCCTTCCCCTAGAGGCTGACCGCCCTCTGAGTTTAAATAACATGTTTAATACAACAGGGGGAAAATAACTAAATATTCTGCATATTATTTACCATGAATGATATAAAGTACTTCATGCACACTGGTCAAATATAGCTGTGGGATTTAAGTCTGTATTTCTGTTTCGTATTACTTTGGTTGGCATAAAAAGCAAAGCTCCTCACTACAATCTACACATGTACATCACACCACAGTCAGACAGGAGTATAAGGCACAAATATTGACTCGTAGCATGTGCTTGAAAGAAAACTTCAAGTATTTCTTTTTTTATTAAATACTTCTCTACTTTTTTTTGCCACATTGCAACTGTGGCTTCATATATTACTACATCAAATAAGGAAGGAACAGAAATAGATTCTTTACAATCACACAAAATTCAACACCTGATAATATATCTATTCCTCAGGCTCAGCTGACGAGTAATCGTGAAGCGGACTCAGTCTGGTGTTACTGTAAAGACGGCTGGCGTGCTGGCTTCAGGAGCAAAACACAAGTAGATGAAACAAGATGAAACATTTAAACCCCTGAGTTACGGGACAAATACAGCGGACCCACTTTGATGTATCTGTATTTAGGTGATAAGTAGAGACAACGCTTTCTGTAGCGAGTGAGAGCACTACAGAAATAGATGCAGTGTAACTCTTTAGGGCGATTGTGCACGTAAAGCCCACTTAAACGGCTGTGTTTAGCCTCTCCACTCGGGGCGTGATAACATTTGATAACGTTTAAACGGCTGTTCAAACGCCTGCGCAGACATGAGGGAGTTTGTCACTCACTTTGGAAGAAATCAATCAACGAGCCTTGTGGTGAACAGCATCAGTTAACACAAAATTATCAAGCGCGAGCGCAACATAAGGACCTAAACACATTTTATAACGATGCAAAATATTGTCAAATTATAAAATCCAAGAAAAAACAATGCATTTTTCTCAATCACACTCCCTGACTTCCCACAATCCCGAAGAATTAAGAAAAAAGAATCAAATATGTCACTGATTTAGATAAAGATATTTAAGCTGTTTCTGTTCTGCTATTTCTTTGTCCTGTGTTCATCTCCCAGATAAGATCCAGGCTGAAAAATAACGGCATTACCCTTTAAAGTGAGTAGAGAGCTGCAGCTAAACCGAAGAAACAGAGAACTCTGCGTCAATGGCAACAGGAGAGCTTCATGAAAACATTGTGGACTTTTTACACTGGAGACAAGAGATGCTCATGATTCCCTTCCATCGGGGAGCCAAAGCAGATCTGTGTGATTATGTTAACACTGAATAAGTTATTTAAAACTCAGGCCCAACCAGAAATGGAACAATGAAACGCAGGTTTCCATCTTTCCGTTGAACAGAACAGAAATTCACCCGGATCAGGTACGGCTAGGCTAATCTGTAGTTTTCCATCTACAGGTCTGAAGAAAAAGAAAATCTGGAGTTCAGTTTAACGAAGGTTTTGAATAAATCGGATGGAGAAGTTTCCAGTCAGGTGACTTTTTAACAGATCTCACCATTTGTAAGGTGGATGTGCAGAAGAAGCACATTTACAATGACGCAGACTCCTCCACACTGCTATTAGAAGCAACAAATGACAGTTCAATCTGAAATGATCAGCTGAAAATGAGAAATCATTTCCCAAACGGTTCAGTCATTTTCTTTAACTTTGAACAATCGCTGGCTTCATCCTCTCCCAGGCGAGGGCTTGCATCGTTTCTTGGATTCCGATCAGCATAACCTGGATACTTCAGGGATTTGAGATATCCACCTTCTTGTTTACCTTGTGTATTTATTTGTACATGTATTAATTACATTAATTATTGTCCCGGTCGCATTTTTCACAGGTTTTCCCATATTTTTTGGATGAGAACATGTCAGGTGCAGCAGAGTTGCCGGTCTGTTCCTTCTCAACATGAGATCCTCAGTTTAGCTTGTGCATGCTCGGTTTGACGTGACACTGCACAGCATGAACTAAGGCTGCATTTTAAAGTAGAATTTGCTTTCAACGAACTAAAACTGGCTTCTTGTTGACGTAACGGCTTTAAAACGGCGCCTGCACATTCAGACGAAGCCCTGACCCCGCCCTCATTTGGTCGTATTTCACTGTCCCGAGATGTTCAGAGTGGAACTGACCACAAATGCATCCAGTACCAGGGCGCATCTTTTGACCTCGTGCCGCTCAGCGATACACGAGTGGGTGGTTCCTTCTCGGGGAAGATGCAGCAGCTTCACGGCAACATCCCTGATTTCAAGAGCCCAAAATGAAACAAATAAATAAATGCCAACGCTCGCGTTCAGTAATCTTGTGACAGCGCCAGTGGTTGTTTGACTTCTTCTAATTAATCCAGTACAATGCTTTGTTCACTCCTGCGAGAAGAAGATGATGTTCGTGATGGAGACACAGGGAGGCCCACGATCTCCTGCGCCTCCTCACCTGACTGAAGGAGATGAACCCGCTGTCACTGAGTGAAACTCCTCTTGATGGCAACCTTGGGGAAGACGCCAGAGAGCTCCTGGACGGCCCGAGTGTCTATCTGCGAGCAGAAGGAAACGTCCAGGAGGAGAAGTTGTGGACAGGACTGGAGGAGTTTCTTCAGTGAGGCGGCACTCACCAGCCGAGTACCTGCCAGAACCGGGATCAGCGTTAGAGCTGTGCCGGAAAAGCATCAACCTTTAATTATAGCTCTCAATAAACGAGCACAATAAGTTCAAGAATGTATTTCTTTATGCATACTATGTTTATAAAGAGCTGTTATTTAAACTTGACAAATGACTTGTTATAGATCACATCAGATTTTGATTTGAACATTGCATCAGGTTATTTATTAATGACATCGCTTCAATAAATCGTGCATTGCTTATACGGAATGGCTTTTGTACGAAGGAATTTATATTAAAGATATTTTGTTGGGAACTGGGACTGTGTGGTAGAATCCAGACCAGAACCAGGATTACAAAAATCCATACATTGTCCAACCTTAGATTAGAATTAGTGACCATCGAGCCAACAGGAAGCGACAGAAGTCGCGTGGAGGTATGTAACAAGTATCATCACGATGAAGAGACTTAAATGCTGTCTAATGTTCGACAGCAACGCCGGCGCGTTGAAGATGATGCTCTCACTCTGGCACATCTGACCCGACAACAAGCAAACACGATGATGAGCTGGGCATGAAGCCATCCGTCTGACACGTTGCACATCTACTGTGTACGACGAGATCTGACCCCGTCCCGCATTGAATAGCGGGGTCATCCAGCACCTTCCTCTTTCTCACTCTCTCTCTCTTTCACAAACACAGCATGCATTTCCTACACTCAGCCACCCAGTAATTGAATGGCTGCTAAGGTATATTTGGTAATCCTCTTTAACACTAGTACATACCTGTCAACCAGTACGTTTTTGCCGTACAAAGTACGGTTTTTATGCATTCTAAGAAGTGTACGGCGTAGAAGAACATCTGTATGGGAAAACGCAAATTTGTAGCGTCCGTCAGACGCTGAAACAAGGACGAGATGGGTCTCAGAACAAGCTTTTATCAATCGGTAACCCCGCCGCTAACAGGACAGATATCCTCTCCCGTCTCTCTCACCCCCTCCACGCTCACACACACCCCGCCCCTCCTCCCTGGATGCCTTCACTGACTCTCTGCAGAGTAGGAATTACAAACACGAACACGAACACGAACTGTTACAGTCCCATCCGGTCTGCACCGAATATCAAGAAACGTGAAAAACATGTTTCCCAATCACAAGCCAGCAAAGGTTTGTATTTTTCTGTCCCTGTTTGAAATTTAAATTACAAGCATCATTGATCGATACTTAAGTTTGTTTTACAAAAATAAAAATGCTAACGATTTTTTTCCCCGAAATATCTGTTCTTATTTAAAAATTTAAATTACAAGCATTATTAATGGATATTTTAGTTTAGTTAAAATATCAAAATTAAACTGTATCCTAATTAATAATGTCCAACTATGTACATAAATAAACGCATTTGAAAAAAAATATATGGTGTAAGGTTATTTCGTATTTTGTAAGGAAAAAATCAACGGTTTGTAAGGCCATGGAGCCTTGGAGGTTGACAGGTATGCTAGTAGAACCCTTAACCGCTACCATTTGCTGACAACTGCACATGCACTGCTGAGATTATTAAATCCTACACATAAAATGCACTGCTATTTATTCCCATTATATGCTGCTGGTTTAAGACCTGCTACCGAGGTGCTGTTTGTGACTGATATCCTCTTACCCAGTATGTCAAGGTGCTGCAGTGAACGGCAGCCAGCAGCCAGCTCTTCAATGTCTGAGTCGCAGACTGTGCGATTGGCCGTGAGGAAGAGTTTGCGCAAGCGGGGCAGGCTGCGGGCGAGATTCTGGAAGCATCCGGCGCTGCTCTGCAGTGTGGGACACCAGCCGAGGTCCAACTCTTCCAGCATCCTGACGAATAGAAACACACGAGCACTGCAGTGGCTCGATACAAAACCTCAAACGTTCCCTAAATGCAGGCGTGGTGTGCTGCAGCTCTCGCTAAGCATTCTGAATAGCTTTAGCTCAAAGTGTGCTAATGGCATGAATGGCTGCTATCTGATTAATGATTGTTCTCTACTTAGCAGATGGTCGAGGGTTCAATCCCCAGGTCCCACGTGTTGAAGTATCCTTGGTTACTGGACACAGATTTAAGGAACACAAAGTTCTTGCGTGCATAAATATGTTGACATTAAGCAGTGAGCCTCAGCAAACAAAGGTTTGTCTGGCACATATGAAGCAAACAAACAATCAGCGAGGACACGCGGAACCCGCTGGCATGGCCCACCTGCAGCCGGAGACGAGCTCGGCCAGGCCTCGGTCTGTCAAGTTTCTGCAGCGCCACAGGTCCAGTGAGGAGAGGAAGCGACAGCGAACAGCCAGCATGCTAGCCACGACATCGTAGTCCTCGATCTTCAGGAGAAACACAAATCAACCGGTCGGTTTTAAGGTAAGTGTGCAGCATGTTTGAGGCTCGATGGATGGCGGGCCTTCACATTGGCTTTATAATGGCACCCTCTGCAGCTCGCTGATACACCGCACAGGATTGTTTGTTTATTGCGTCTGTCAGGAAATCTCGTCGAGAGACAAGTGATCGTTTCGCATTTGCTTCAGTTTATGTAGCTGTAAGAAACAAACAAGTCACACAACTCAATCGTGTATTTCCCTCAAGGACGGCACGCAGAACTGAGACAGCCAAGCTGGGAATGAAGTCCAAGGTGAGTCGCAGCCCCAAACATTTCGTGCGTTTTGAACAAACCTTTTGAAATGTCGCGATAACAATCTGATCAACTGTATTGGCGGACTTGAGGGATGTCGCTTGACTTCCTCAGGAGAGAACAAAGCACTGAGAGAAAACGCCTTCACCAGAAAATAAATGAAATCGTCTTTCAAGAACTGATTTGTGTTTGCAAAGCTGTTATTGTTCTTTGGTGCCGGGTAATGACGGCCATATTTCATCCTTTCATCCAAAGATGAAAGCAAAGAAATGCAATTTACCAGCCACACAGTCAGTGCAGGCACCTTACCCGTAGGAATGACAGAGCGCACAGCACTGGATGGATATTAAAACTTTTGGCTTAAAGAGGTGCTCTAATAATCTGTTTTTTTCCAATGCAGTGTTGCTCAAATTCATTTTCAACGATGCCACATATAAATAAAGAAAGACGACAAGAAAGAAATGCTCTGAAAGTTTGTATTTCCTTTTCTATTTTCTCACTTGCCACATGATAATCTGCATCAAATGTCTGTCACATAAAAAAAAGCACCATGATAGACATGAAATTCATCCATTCTGCTTTCGGAGGAGCTTTTTGAGATCAAAACTGTGCCTCTATAGCCAACAGCTAGCATAGCATAGCCTAAATACTGCATTCAAGTTGATTTAGCTCCTCGTAACAGCAACAAACCCTTGCAGTACCTCTAAAACAAACTAGCTAGCTCACTCTGATTTTTTTTCGGGGGGGATTCAACAATCATGACGTGTGTGTTTATGTGTTAATGAGCTTCAAGGCAGATTCTGGAGAGGGGAAATAAAGCCATTTTCCCTTTTCCAGTGAAATGACGAGAAGCTAAGCTGCTGCTGTCTGGACTTCTGACAGAGCTATCAATCACTAAAACGTTCCCAACTGTTCCGTTAAGGCCATGTAAAAACTAGGACTGGTTTAAATGTTGTGAAGCTTTGATTATTGTCGTGGCAATCAAAATCTAAACCAGGATTTTAATGTTCTGTCTTTTTTTTTCTTCCTCAGAAGTTGATTTTGCTACAACAAAGACGAGATTAAAAAAGAAACGACAATGTGTAATTAAAAACTGGGATACACGAGGGGGGGGGGGGGGGGGGGAAGTCAGCCTTCAGGGCTTTCTTTCAGGAAGCTCTTTGTAGCACATGTTTAACACAGTGAAAGAGAGAGAGCCTATTTTCAGCCAATCTGTGGTCTTTCCTAACCCAGACGTTCAGCAATTTAATTTACCAGGTCGATTTTTTGGCTAAACCTAACCAAGCTGGAAAATAAAAAATAAAAACTTCTGTCTTGGGATGTGAAAACCAGTTCCCTGTGTGACAAGTCTTGTATGAAACCCACTCACCCACAGCACTGCCACAGAGGCTTAAGCCAAAATGCAACCACTAGCCAGAGGGCATTCCCACTTCAGGGGACCTAATGTGGCCCCGAGAGGCTCTCATTTCTACGGCAGGAAGGAAGGAAGGCGTTTAGCTTATGACTAGTTCACGTGCACTCTCCTCTCTGCATCTATGTGGGTGTACATCCTCACCCTCACACAGCTCCCCAGGTTGAGGTGTTTCAACTCGATGCAGAAAGTCAGGATCGTCAGAAGCGCCGTTTGCTGCAAAGAAACAAAAGAGAAATACAAAGACTTAGGGGTTGACGATCAGCATGTCCAGTCTCGTCATCTGAAGCTGAAGCCCTCAGGTAACACTTCCTGTGTGTTACAGAGTTTCCTCTTTCCATCGCCTTACGGATTTGAGCACAACGGGACACCTCTCCAACAAAACGTATGAACATCAGCAGCAGAGAGTGTGACGAGAAAGCCTTTTTGCACGAGTGTGTATACGGTGTGTGTGTGTCTGTACATGCTTCACTGTCACTGGCACCTTTATAGACGCCTCCCGGCGAGATCACTATTTAATCACAGCAGTGACGGGGTAATGGCAGCCGAGATGTCAGGGCCTCACACAGACACACAGCGCACTCTGTCTGCCTGGGAACAAGCAACTTGCAGCACGATGTCTGGCTCCACCAGAGAAACGCTGCACTGCCCGCTGCCCACAGAAGCACGCTGAAACATGACTAACGCTGGTGAGACACCAGGAAGCATCGCATAAACACGAGACCCGGGTTTTACATGGCAGACAGCGGTGCTTCTTCTTTTAGGCCCTTTGAGCTCAGATCTGACTTAAATCCAACCTGAATCATGTACAATCAAATGAACCGCTTATGGAGGACCGACATTATAGGAAGGGTTTCGTAAATTGGATGTTTAATACACTTTATATTTGTTCTATATATAAACACACACGTCTGTGTGCATCCTGTGATGTGGCTGTAAAGGACCTTCAAGCTAAAGTACTTGAAGATTCCACTCGTCTTTTGAGATGAGTGTGACTGTTTCACTGTGGAAATACTGGCGTTTGCTGCTTCAGCATAAATCACAACGCCCAGTTTGCCACTAAAATGTAGGTCTAGCAAAAGCGCAGAAAAACATCATCTTTGAATGTCTATGAAACTTCCACACATCCGACGCAAACATCTGCTGCGTCACTGTTCTCGAGTTCTCCCTTTAAAATTCCCAATGCATGAATCCATTACATTCCAACCATGCAACAATGATGGGAAATGTAATTCTTCCACATTTAAAAAGGGCTGTACTGAACTTTCTAGCTCCATATTTCATGTAAATTTAGCAACTCATTTAAGCAGAAGAGCAAATAGAGATTTCTAACAGGCAGCTACTAAACATATGGGTGGAAGTTAGATCGCCCGGAGAGAAACGGCACAGCCTCTCCGGCAGACGCGTCGCCATGCCTACCTCGATCTTGGTCCGGTAGAGCACCAGCTTCCGGAGGCGTGTCAGTTTGGAGATGTGCGTGAAGGCCTGAGGGTGGAGGCGGTCGCAGGAGGACAAGTTAAGCTCTCTTAGCCCAGGACACGTCTGAGAGACGACCTCCAGACACGCCTCGTTCAGGAAGTGGCAGCAGGATAACTCGAGGCAGACCAGGCTGAGACCGCAGGCCTTCATGAAGCTGAGGGGGAGAACAAATTCATTCAATCCACTTCAGCGACCTTCTTGTCCATCGATCGGTCTCTGAGACATTTTATATGATCTGTTTTTGTACCATGAAAGTTTCCCTCCCTCAAATCAAATCTGCATTTGCTAGTTTCCCAAGGTCGCCTCCCTGCTTTGCACCAGAAAATGTGAAAGTCAACCGTCTCACCTGCTGAGGCCGGTCAGGGTGAGAGCCCCGCGGTTGCCAGTCCAGGACAGATTGAGCCTCTGGAGGAGGGTGCAGCGGCTCTGCAGGTGTCCCAAGGAGGTGTCACTCAGCCGGGCCCAGTAGGGCTGCAAGCTCAGCTGGGTGTACTGCAGCGGGTCGCAGCAGTGCTGGTGCAGCAGCTTACAGCTCTGGGCCAGACGGCAGAGGTCTGGCAGGGTCAGGTGGCTCAAGATCAGCTGGATGAGCTACGGACGAAGGGTGAGGAGGGGAGAAATGACAACACGCTCCGAGACAAAAGACAATGCATACCGCACAAGTTAGTAGCGGAGCCCGGTAGGCCAGAACCGGTAGGCCAGAACCGGTAGGCCAGAACCAAATACAGAATGCTAGTCAGACACGGCTAAGGAGCAGATACTCAACGATAGCGGGATCGGTATCAAGGTGAGGCTTGTTTTGCACTGTAGCTGTGTACCACCCAAAGTGAAAGGAGGACTGGTGTGTGTGTGTGTGTGTGTGTGTGTGTGTGTGTGTGTGTGTACAGACAGCAATATCCGTCTGTATAATCAACCAATAATACACAACGCAACGCTCTCAGTCTCAGCATAAGGAAACGAAGGCGTGTTGCTACGGAGCTACTTCAGAGGATCTTTTTCGGTGTTTGATCAAAGCGGATCTCCATTACGGTTATTTAGAACCTCCGCACCGTTGATCACACTTAGCTGTAGAACCATCACTACGGGAATATCCCATCATCATCATTATTATCATTAAACATCAAAAGGATGCTCAATTAATAATATCAAGTGCTCACATTGAAACGAGAGCTACAAAGCGCTTCACAATTCAAGATGAAAAGATGTTTGTTTTGATAATGGCCAGCTAAAAGAATGATGAATCAAATCAAACACACAAGACGGGTTTTACGCCTCGCGCTTCTGTCCGGGTGATGTGTGGAGAAGGTGTTGTCTCTACCTCATACGGCAGTTTGTCAAAGTAGCCGTTGCGTGTCCTCTGGCGCTTGACGTCTCCTCCGTGCCTGAATGTTCCTCCCACGTCCGACAGCTCCTCCTCGCTGTCACTCAGGTCACTAATGTCGATGATGGGCATCTTATAGAGGGCCAGCATGGGCCTCTCTTTAACCCCACGCAGGATGACAGCATCCAGCTCGGTGTAGTAATCCAGCAGAGAGCTGTTGACCTCCAGGCGCAGCAGGTTGGTGGGGAAGTTGATGTGCTTGATGTTGGGGGAAAACTGGCGCGCCTGGGGTGTCAGCACCTTGGTGGGCTCCCCTGACCAGAGCACCTCCCACCTGGGCAGAATATATAATGAGTGTATTCACAGAAAACCAATATTATAATTACACTTGGTATTTTTTCGGCCTTATAGATTTGTGGGCCGAGAACTTGATGGTCCACGATGCCAACAAACCCGTGAGGTTGAAGATCTTTCATTATAAAGCTTGAAAATGTGTTGATCCAGTTCTATGATTGAGTTCGATGTGTATTTTCCACCCTAGTATTCCATCAGAGTAATCGTGTGCAACCGTTAACGTTTTGCTGTGTTTCCGGGCGACGACCAACACGTCGAGGCAAATGGCATGTCTAATTTGAAGTTCATTTCCGACATGTTTTTCCATTTTCCGTGCCATCTTTAAACTAAAAGGTTTGGATAACACTGCTTCTGAGTTCACACTCCGTTGGTACCGCCGAGTAGGCAAAGAGCCACCTCAGGAATCTGCAGAGTCTAGAGATGAAGCTTTGTCCAAGGATGTTCTACCTGCTGGTTCCAGATCAGCCAGTAAGGCTGACAGCGGTGCAGATGATGGTCATTAATTCTTCCTCACTTATATATATAAATCTGGAATTCAATATAATATGACTATCCAACAATAACTATCACATGTTGAATAACAAAAAAGACATTTAACTGTAATCCACGCAGTATTTATGTACTAAGGACTTTCAACGGAAACAAGACCGCAAGGGCTTTTTTGAAATGCTCCTCTTAGACAGGATGTTTGACTGTACTTGTACTGTAATACATACTACTGTTTGACTGTACTTGTACTCTAACATTCTATCTAATAAATATATTCATCATCATTAGACATTCATTAGCATAAACTAAGTCTCCATTTTAACAAATGTTCCCACAAACATCTGGATAAATATCCAGTATATTAGTCCCTGAGTGAACCTTTAATCCTCTGTGGACATCAACAAATACATAATTAATCAAACATCCATTCAGGGCAAATTGGTATTTTAGCGGTCATTTCAGCACCGTCTGTTCCCCACAGGACTCAGAAGACGAATAATAACAGTCCGTTTAGTCATCAGGGGCCTCTGAGACGACACCAAGTCTCCCTTACAAGTTTTGACATCGTTCCATTTAATGAGGTTTTCTTACAGTTCACTAAAAATGTTAGCCGTGTAGTCATGTACAGTCGTGCTCACTTTTGACATAACTTGTATCACCGTACATGACCTCCGCCGAGGCAAGGTCATGTAATCGGCGTCCGTCCATCCGTTAGCAAGATAACTCAAAAGGTTCTGGACGGACCTCGATGACATTTTCAGGAAGCGTAGGGAATATTACCAGGAACAGATGATTAAATGTTATTCCCTTTTGGTGATAATCCAGGAGAGATCCTGCAATGTTAATGTTATTTCATTCACATTGCAGTGAATGGAGCTTCAAGATTTGTTCCTCAATATCTCGGTTGATTATTGACCAACGTTTATGGAATTTGACACAGTCTTGTAGAGTCGGGGGCTCGATCTCACCGCCGAATTTAATCTGGAATGGAGTCAGTAAAAAAATATTACATTTTAACATTGACAACTCCATTTACGGGTTCAAACATCAGTTACAAATACACATCAACTCTGATTCACTTTTCCTTTTCATGGTTGGTGTATAAAGATACCAAGAACAATCTAGAACCTTTTGATGATGATCCTGATCACCATGTGGACGGTGTAAATCTAATTAAGAGGCAAATGAGCTGCTTGGTGGAGGTCTGCGCTCTCTGGTTTATTATTAGCCAAGTGTTCCAGTCCCTAAAAATAATACAAGTCATTGATACATTTGCGGGCTGAACACTCCTCCGATATTATCCTTGTTAGACTTTGCTGTTTAGATATTTAGAATTGAAACTTCAAGCTTACATTTGCACTGATTTCATTGGTAGACATTAGAAAGTTTGTGATCTATTGTACAGAGAGGGAGTTAGAACAGACTGAAGCATTCATAAACATTATTTATAATTAATTAGCAAAAACGTAACTGGATTCATTCTATATCTATCTTAAAACTGTGTGTGACTGTAGGCACAGCTTGGTTTTCTTACTCATACTAATGTACTATGTATTCCAGCAGAGCAGTGACAACAACCAGCGGCGTTTGCTCAAGGCAGGTACCTTTACCTGACATCAGTAGGTGGGCTCTGGGAGAACGGGTTGTGAGAGCAGGCCAATATCTGGACAATGGCTCCTGGGTAATAAGTCTCAAGTACATCCACTCCTGTAGGGTAGACAGGCTCCTCAAAGCCAAGTTCAATATAATCCTGGCTGTAGAAGCCTTTTGGCGTGCGGCGGAAAGGAGGCGGGGCGCTCGCACATTGTTCCCACCAGGTCCCGTAAGCTCTGAATAAAGCCGTTTGGGTGAAGTCGCCGGAGCTGGGATAGACATTGGGTACCCCTGCCAGGTTCCACATGGTGTAGGACATGCTATTCTCACTGCCATAGTGGGAACTGAAGTCCAGAACCTCCTTGGCATACTGCTCCACCTCAACACTGACCGGCAACACCGCCCGCTGGCCAGATTCCACGGCCCGGCGACTGGTTAAAGCCTCGCCTCGGGTCCCACTCCTGGAGCGCCGCCGCAGACAGATGTAGTAAAACATGCTCAGCAGGGTTAACATGGGGGCAGTGGGGGAGAAACGGAGGCTACAGGGAGGAAGAGCCTCCACCTACTGGAAGCACACTGCCTGGGGGGATGGGGGGGTGCAGCGCACAGGCGAGAGACATGGCTGCATGCACGACCTGTTGGTTAGGGAGAGAGAAACACAAGTGAGAACAGCAACAGTTCTGAGGCAGGACGGAGAACAACTCCCGCTTGTTCCTGATATGGGCTAGCGCTGAACGGTACGGGGGGGGGGGGGGGGGGATGTTTCGACACATATTGTATATGAGACACAGTTTTAATTGAATATTATATGTTTTTCATCTTACTTAAAAATATATATATGTGAAATGATGATGTCATGTCTACTCCAAAGAAGCATGTTCCCCTATGAGTGGAGAACATGACCTGCAGGAAGCAGTTCTTCATTTAGAATGGCTGTTTGTTTTTTACTTCCAGATTACAATAACAACTCCTTCAATCTGGACAGGGCACCAATACTATTTAAATATAAACTTCAGATCTAATACAAATTAGGAACATTCATCCTATCTCTTTCACAAAAGGGGGGGCGTGTGTGTCCATCTAATATTTATCTGAACACAATTGAAAGCTTTCCAAAATATAAAAACACATGAGCATCTAAAATGAAAATAAATGAATGTAAAAGCACTCATATGGTTAGTTTCATAGGAGAACATCTAAAGTAGGGAGAAGAAAAAACACTTGATGACGTCACTATGACGTGCCCCAGCTGTGGCTCGATGGCTGCCTTTACTTAGCAAACACAGCTTCATCATGTAAAAGTAAAACGTTTGAGTAGAAAAGTCAAGCTGCAGGTAAACACCCAAAAACAAGCGAAGCTCCAGACTGCTTAAGCTGCCTGGCTGGAGTCCTGCAGTGTTTGTGAACACCGACAGCCGAACCAAGAACGGCTGTTACACGCCAGGGTCGCACAGCTGGCCTGTAAAAGCACGCAGGATTCCAGGAAACTTACGCTCTGCGATTTTATAGCCGTGCTATTACAGACTTAAAGCATGATTGTATTATATTATATATATTTCACTGGCGTGAGTAGTTTTCACTTGTGAATAAAATGTAAGGACATTTACGGTCCCATCAACAACAGTGAAAACAAAGCTGGAAACACTGGTTCATGTCTCAAATTAGCAGGAATAAAAATGTGTATGTTATTCACTAAAGGTCAATAGCAAATGTACAAATCCCTGTTAAAACTAAACAACTACGTAAAACCGACGCTGCAACGTTACACGTCGATACCAACACCTGACTGTGCAACAACAAAAAAGGCTAGCTTTGCAGGCATTTCCAGCTTTACATTACCGTAACATGATTACCGTTAATATAGCTTCCACAAAGGAACCGTTTTCTGAATATATAAAAGTTAGTCGAGCACAAAGCCTAGTGAATGAGGCTGCTGGGATCGGCCACAAACAGAAAGCTGCCTCTCGTTGCGCTACAGATAAGTAAATGTTGTTAGCTAGCTAGCATTAGCTGGCTAATAGCACACATGCGAGCTGTCAGAACATAACAGTTAGCTTCTACAGCTAGCTAGTCAAGCTGACTAGTCAGAGGATGGGATAGAATGTGGATTTACGGTAAATATAGAATGATATCTCCATTCATGAGCAGGACTCCGCTTCTTCGTTTTCTCTTATTTCAAACACCAGAAATACCTTCCGAGTTCCGACTGTGGACCTTGTGATGCCTTCAGGGACACTCGGACAGTGGATGCACCTTTGACTATGGAATGACTGAGCGCTGAGCAAATCGCGAGCAAATCGCAGGACAATGCGATAAATACCGAAACGATTTGTGTTACTTTTGACACAAGTGAATTTCGACAAATTTGTGTAACTGCTATTTTCGCCTACGTATGACATTGTTGCCGCACCGAATAGTTAATGTCGGCTAATTATTTATTTTTACGGCGAGGGTATGTCAATGTCAACAGTATTTCGGCAACGCATTCCTTTTTTAGGGGTCTGTATTGGGAAATTAACGTAGAAGCGTGAACGCCGCACTACTTCCGGGTATCTACTTTCAACATCCGGTCACTCTTCTGCGGGAAGGGAAGCGATAGAAATCGTATTTTTTTCCAGGATGGTCAAGGCATTTGAAATATGATGCATCTAATCGTAGCGTCTTCCGGGGGAAGTGGCTCTTGTTGTTGAACAGTTCTTCGTTAAATGGGACAATTATCCAGTGCAAAAGCACAACAATGGACACGGGTCAGGACTGTCTAGCGGCCTGTCATAATTAAAATACACTTATTAATTCCATTCATTCATTCTTCTATCGTCTATCTTCTATCCGGATCCATAGAGGCTTCAAAAAGCCAAACTAAATCATCTAAAAACAAAAATGGTATAACATGTAAATGTGGGTTAACTTCTGTAACAAACCCCAGGTCAGCGTGGGTCAAAGTACCATGAAATGCTTATTAATATTTGTAACATCTGTTCTCTTAAAAGTTAAATATCTAATCAGGTTATTCTTGCTGTCTGTGGTGGCAGACCAGTCCGAGCCCTGGAAGTATAAGGCGCATCCCCAAAAGATTAAAACCATAAAATAACACTTATTAAAACTCAATATTTTGTGTGTGTGTGTGGATACAACAAACAAGGTTTCCTCATTGACATAATTACAAATACCACAGCTAATGTAATTATTTGTGTTGGAGATTATTTGTTAAAACTCTCATGCCTTCAGGTAGTGACAAATATATAAAGTCAGACAGCGATTGTTGAGCTGAATACAGAAGATGTCTGTTATTATTAATATTCCTGGTATGATATACCAACACTATTAATTAAATTAAAATATTGTTTACTTTGGTTTGACTATTCATTTCAGCTCAGTTCTGTCTTTTATCTAATAACACAAAAAGTGTTCTGTCTTAAACTAACAGATTTTCTCTCTCCCCCTCTCTCTCTCTCTTGCTCTCTCTCAGACTCGAGGGCAGCCAATCAGACGATTAGCTACCCGGTGAAGGTGAGAAGATGAGATAGTTAACTTGGACTCCAAGAGCATCGCTATCTTTCGTGCTATGGCTACAGTGCTTCAGAGATAAACATACACCCTCTTTGACTCTTTTGTGACACGTCTGCGAGATGGGAAGTGCTTTCATCGCAGTACTTTATGATGCTTTAATGTCTTGACTGGTCAGTTTACTTTCACATGACCACATTAAATCAATTACTTGGACTTAACTCCCACAGAACAACATGTTTCTCTGCAAGCGCTGGAGCAGTCGCTCGTCTCTTTGTGTTGATTGCATAACAGGTCACACATAAGAGAAAATGATGCAACTTCTCTCTCTCTCTCTCTCTCTCTCTCTCTCTCTCTCTCTCACTCACACACACACACACATATTCCATATAAACACAAACACGTACATTCTCTATATATGCTATATAAACAGTACCCAGCCCGTTTGAGCGTTAACGAGATAGGATGATGTGCATTGAGGACTGGTGGGCATGCAGGCTCAGTGATTGACAGGCCCGGCTGCCGTCAGCTCCTCCAGGCAGGCATCAGCGAGCAGCGGCCCTGCTACTGTCAGAGCTCCGTTCTGGTCCATCGTGCCACACATACGAAAGGCCAAGTGCACACACGCAAATGCAAAAAAATGCAAATGGAAATGGACACACACAAAAGTGCAAGCACATCTACACATGATTGTACACATGAACGTGGACATTCACGCACACACACACACACACACACACACGCACACACACACGCACACACACTGTGTCACTCTGCTATGCCCCAGCTGAGTTAAATAATGAGTGTGTAGCACGACCTCCTTTTACATAGTGGCTGTGGATCTGTTTGCTGCTGGTATCGACCAGCGTATAGATAGATAGATAGATAGATAGATAGATAGATAGATAGATAGATAGATAGATAGATAGATAGATAGATAGATATATTTTTATTGGTATGTGTATGTCATCCCGCATGGGGAAACATCTCATGAAGCTCTGAGGATATCCAAGCATGCCTGTCCATCTCTGTTTACATCGAGGCAGTGATTGGCAGCCTTTATATCTTACTCCTTATTTCAATGTCATTTCAATATATGAATCATACACGCTGTTGTATTTCATCATTTCACTATGGGACCTCAACTGCACTCAAGCATTGCATAAGCTTGTGGTTTGGGAATGCATCTTTTTATTGAGAGATTCATTTACCGGAGGCAGATCCGTGGTCAAGGGCAGCAAAGTGGCGCAGTGGGTCGCACTGTCCCATCAGAGCAAGAAGGTTCTGGGTTCAATTAAGGCTGGCTACACTCTCCGACCAAGACCTTCAAGTCACCAACCTCCTTCTAGGTTGTGACTTCTAAAAGATGTTCCTCCACTCTTGTAGGTCACCCTATGTTCTAGTCTCTTCTGGAAATGTGTTAATTTCTGCCATCTCCATCCTTTTGGTAAAGTCCACCACCATCTGTCCTTCTAGGGTCCTGTCCTGAATACCAAACTTGCCCATCACTTCTTCATCTCCTTTGTTTCCTTCACCAACATGCCCAGCTCTCTAGCTTTTCCCGTCATCGTCCCAACATTCAAAGCCCCTACTCTCAGTACTAAACTCTTCCATTCGCTCTTCTCTCGCTGCGGACGCACCCGTCTTCCTCCTCTTCTTCGTCTCTGTCTTCGACCCACAGCAATAAAGCATCCACCACCAGCGTCCTGTGAGTTAACAATGCTGATTTGTATATTCAGCCATTCCTGCTGCATTTATCCGGGTTTTGGACCGGCTCAAGGGATTATTGCTGCTCACACCCTTACAGCATATCTTCACTCATGTTTGACCTCCCGTCAGCATCTGACTGACCCCGTTTCCTAATGTTGATAACGCCTAATAACAGAACATTTTTAATAAAGCCGCCTGATTGCAAGACTTTTTCTGGCTTTTTAGTCATAATGACAGAATCTGCAAATATAATTACTGCTGCAAGAAACCCCAGCCATGCAGAGATAGCAGAGAGAAGCTGTCATTTGCTATTGTTTTCCAGTCCGTATCCTCCAAGTGAACTTCACCGACCGACAGTTTAATTGGTTTCAGGGAACCGGGTGTGAAGAGGAGTCATGACCTTGATCTTTCTCCCTGATAAGTGATTTTATTTTTTATTTTTTACCAACCATACATACAGATATGCAAAGTGTGTGTATGTGTGTTAAATAATTTAGATGGCGGTAAACAGATACAGATTGTCTTGTTTTTTGTGTGTATTTAGTGGCTGATTAGAGGCTTAATTAAACACAGTGATAGTGAGTTCAGAGGCAAACAGAGGAGACACTGACCCTGCGACTCCTAATGCACCCTGGAGATCCCCTGAACAAAGAGAGTCGATGCACACCGGCTGATAAAACACATGCATTCAGAGACTTTAAGCAAACAAGCATCATCAGACTGTCCTTAATTCACTCATCACCGTGGACCGTGAATATTAAGAGGAGGAAGTGAACTATAAAACTAAACAGCTCGTGTTGACTTCCACTTCCACTGTGGCATCAAAAGCACAACGCCACATACGCTTGCTATATAAGCACTAGTTAGAATAGCTCACGTGTTACGGATCGTGGGAGGGTTATTGTGCGGACCTTATTGATCGGGTTAAATTAGTCCTGTTTAAACTCTGCAGTATAGAACTCTTATAGAACAGGAGACTGTCTGTCGTCTGTTCTTCTTATTGATAATGTGATGGCTTGGACCTTTAATAGTTCCATGTTGCTCATGTTCCTCCTCAGGCCTTGAAGCCCATTGGACAATCATAACCCCTCTGTGATTGCACCACCCTACTCGCAACAGGAGTCCATGGAATTTATTCAAATATTTTGACATTTCGCCTCCCCTCACTTCCCGAGCAGAAATGATTTGTGACAGCTGGAGATGGGCTCGGTCGGAGGAGCTTCTTCCAGCGCCCTGCCTTCTTTCCCCTCATCCTTCTTTGTAGAAAGGCTAATTTTTCAACCCCCCCCCCTTCCTCTTTTATGCATCGTTGCTCCTTCTGTCAGTTGCTGAGGGCCTTGAAAGCTCCTCTCTTCTTTCTTCCTTTTTTAAGTGACTCCACAGTGTGATCGAAAAATTGGGTTCTATTCCTCCCTCGATTTGTTGACATTTTGTGTTTCAGCCTTTTTTGCTCAGTGCCCACCTTCTGTTTGATCCTGTCCTGACATCGTGTATGGCAGCACATGCAGAGGGTAACGCTCCAATCATCTCACCAATAGAGGCCGCACAAGGCCACTCCCTTTTGTTGTTTTTAGCAGACGAGTCAATCGGTTGAACGATCCACCTTTTGCAGGAAGAGCCTCATAGTACAGTTGTGAGCTGATGGAGCATCAGAATGAGGAAACGGGCATCGGGCGTTGCTGCCTGGGACAGCAGAGTGTGGACTGCAGCACGGTGCACTGACAACAAAGGCTCTATTTGAATAATAATGCTCATTAAATGGGGGGGGGGGCTTTTTCTGTTGGCACCTGTCCCTGGTCACTTTGCACTGCTGAGCTAGACAAACACACACACACACACACACACACACACACACACACACACACCAAGGTATTTATCCATCACAGCATTGAGAGAAAGGTACAAGCAGCCTTTTTTTTCATCTGTAGTGATTAGACATCCTCCTGTGGAGCATCACAGCATCCTCGCAGTGATGCCAGCCCTCGTACTGTACACGGTGCCGTCTGAAAAGGGGGCTACTGAAGAAAGATCTGAAAATCCAGGGGAGGCTTGCGCTGCTGGAAACCCTTTAAACAACTCCAGCACAGGAAACAATAATGAATGTCCTGAGTCCTGACTCGCCCGACACAAAAGAGGACAATGAGCACAATCTGTCACCCAAACAGGTTGTTTGTTTTAAATCGC
Source organism: Brachionichthys hirsutus (assembly GCF_040956055.1). NCBI lineage: Eukaryota > Metazoa > Chordata > Actinopteri > Lophiiformes > Brachionichthyidae > Brachionichthys > Brachionichthys hirsutus. Next base: position 14,265,409 of record NC_090899.1, read on the forward strand.
AGACTCTAGATTCTCATTTTGTGTCTGTTTGGCTGAGAAAAGTGCACCATTTGGGGAAATACGAAGTAAAGTAGGAAGATTCTCCTGTCTGTGCGGGAAATACGAAGCCACCGCCAGTAGCTGGTTAGCATGATTTAGCATACAACCACATTTTTGAGATGATTTAACAAAGGTGGGGCAGATTCTGTTCTGTTTGAATAGAGACAGGCAAGTGAATAAACGCATTCCCCAAAACATCAAACTGCACCTTTAACCGGACCCTTCTGTACACTGTACCACTGGAGATATAAGCATCAGAAGCAGCAACTCACAGTATCGGGGAAAGTCCATCGGCAAGAATGTGCATTCCTCAACATCATTAAAATAATTGCATTAGTCAGGGGCTAATCCTTTAATGCGAGTGGAAATCCTGAATCATTTCATTGAAGAAGAATACAGAAATATTGTGACTGAACAGACGTGAGGAGAATCCCACTGCAGCGCCACAAAGGGAGAGAATCACTCATCTGCCAAGGACGGCCAGAGCTAATAAGTGTGTTACATGGTAGAAAGGGAAATTAGTTCATAGCTGTCATTTTCTTGATGAAGAGGCAATCAAAATCAAAGTGAATCATTCTGCGAGGAGGATTGTGTTTTGGAATTTCAACGGGCAATGCCTCAAAATGACAAATCAGCCGGTGTGGTGCATGTTGATTGATTCCATCCATGAAATCCTAATAGATTTAGCCCTCTGTGAATTTGGCTCTCATTAACCTCGTCGCGTTTTAATATGAGAATGTATTGGAGCCATTTTATCCACCACTCAAAGGCAATTCGCTGGGTGATAAATCCTCTGGCTTATCTGGCTGCAGGTGACGGCACAGCAGAGCACTGCAGCTGAGTGTGACACAAACACACACACACACACACACACACACACACACACAGGCTCCATATAAACACGTGCATTCTGCAGACACACGATTTCTTGAAGGGGTCAACATGGTGACCCTTGAGCGGAAAAAACTTGTGATTCGACTGGAACCGAAGACATGACCTCTGACCCGAGCGACCAGCCGCAGCAAAAAAATATTTCTCTCAGCTTCCTGAAAATGAAAGAGACAAGAAGAGGAAGTGAAGAGGAGGAGGAAGAAGAAGAGGAAGAAGAAGAAGAATTCAATTACACAGTCGAAACCCCTCTCTTGTCCTCGGGGAGTGATACCAGCACCATTTAAAAGTCTGATTACTCACAAAACCAATAACATTTTGACTCCTTGGTAATGGACCAGTAGATTAGAAAATTTAGATTACATTTAACTGCCTGTAGATTCTCATTAAAACGCCACCAACTAGTTAGAAACAATAGGTAATTAAGAGTGTAATGAAGCGCTGTAGCGTTAGCGCACGTCGGCGCTGCGCTACTCTTGTGGGACCCAGCCTTGCTTTGCTCTTATCCTGCAGCAAAGCCACAGCAGCGTCTCATTTGGGCAATACGACATATTTAATTAGATTAATGAATTTTGGTGCCGTCTCTGCAGGGTTGCAAGCTGCCGGCTGGTCCCTCGATAGAAGCATGGCGTCTGACAGTTTGGGTGGAACTTGTCTCAAGGTTTACTTCTGCTAACTTGTCACATAATCACAAGCAAATGTGCTGCAAGAGTAAACACAAACTCCCAAACTCTGGATTTGATTTACCAAAAGTGATTCCTGGGGATTTAAATGTGAGTGATTGAAACACAAGAGGGCATGGCCAGGGTAAATAAAAGGTTGGGTTTTTGGTGTAAGGACATTATTTGTCTTTGAGCCAGTCTCTGGGTCTCCGGCCAGAATGTAATACAGTTTCACAGAGTGAAGGGCGATAGGTCTTTAAGGCTAATGCAGACTTAGCTGTGTGAGACTTCAAGTGTGGCTAAACAACACAACATGAACAATACGAATCTGTAAGCAGCATTAACAACTTCAACTTTGTAACGGGCTTTGGATTGCAATAGACTAACAACTTTCAGGCCGGTGGCTCACTCAGATAATCTGCAGCAATAATGAGGATCATGAAAGGTTTTCTACAGCGAAACATGAATATGTGTTATGCAGCAAGATTTGGGGTTCATGGGGCTGTGTATTTATAATTGTCTCTTGGGTTCACTTTAAGATTTAGCTTTACAGATTCATCTTTAATGAGATGTGGTTTTTTTCTTCAGCCAAGCAAATTGAATTTCAGACTTTTAAATTTGAATCTCTAATTCCTTTAACCCTTGTATTATGTTGAAAAATAATTACGTTGTTTATGTTAGGGTCATTTTGACCCGCACTGTGTAAATCCACTCAAAACAGTAAAAAAAAAACAGGTTAAACCAATAACATCTTCATTTTAGATTATATGAACATTTAGAAAAGAGGCATACAATACATTTTTAATTCCAACACTATATTTAATGTGACATTGAACTACGTTTCATTTACATGCTGCGTTCCATTTGAAGTCATTAGCATCAAATGGTGAGTTCACTGTTGTCTTTAAGAACACGCTGGTCAGTTTCCTTTTGTAGCATCACACTGCCCTCTAAAGGAAGGACCCCTCCTGTGTGGCAAGAATCCTCCACCATGTCTCCAAGTAGCTTTAGTGATACACACTCTCAAGCTGTTTTCACAGCACCCTTCTGGCCTCCGTCTCATCACAGACAGACAGACAGACAGATGGACGGACGGACAGACAGACGGATGGACGCATAGGTAACTCATAGCATCAGATCACGACAGAAAGTCATCTCGAGGCACTTTATAGGAGTAGCAGGGAAAGACAGAACCCAACTTGACCCGCAAGAGCAAGAACTTTGGCAACGGAGGAAAAACTTCCCATTAACAGGCAGAAACCTCGGGCAGAACCTAAGGCTCATGGTGGACGGCCATCTGTCTGGACCGGCTGGGTTGAGATGTTGGAGGTGGGAGGAAACTGGAGAACCTGGAGAAAAACCCCGCCCAGATAGGATTAGAACCCGGTACCTTCTTGCTGTGAGGCAGCACTAGGCCACCGTGCTGCCCGGGCCGATGCGTATGCAAATATTCAAAAAAATATTCACTCCCTCATGCATTTTCATGTCCGCTTTATCCACCTTGCGGGTCACAGGTGTTGCTGGAGCCTATCCCACCTATTCTCTGGGTGAGAGGCGGGGTACACCCCGGAAGCGTCGCCAACACATCGCGGGGTAAACGTTTTTTGAATGTTGGCCAAGTAGTCAATCAAAGGGGGGGTTTCGTTTGACGACGAGATCGCTTAGCGACGGGGTCTTCAGAACAGTGAGGACCACCTGTACCACACACACACACACACACACACACACACACACACACACTGACTGTATGTAAACCACAAGGGGAGTGCGTGTAGAAAACACTCACGCATGCATACATGCCTCCATCCTGGCAGAGCGGTTGTGCTTATAAACACTAGAATCATTGAGCCACATTCAGACACACAATCTCTCCTCCCCAAAATGAGCCATGGAGGAGGAGGAGGAGGAGGAGGAGGAAGAGAGGGAGGGAGAGCAGATGGCCCAGTGCTGATATAGTCAGAGACTAAGGAGTAAGGAGTTTCCTCTGAAGGATGAGGTCTTGCGTTACGGTTGTGAAGGCTGCTCACAAGGCGTACCAGAGGTCCCCAAAGAGCCAAGATCTTATGGTGCCAATGTCCCCCAAGTCCCCCCCCCGGCCCTGGCCTATTGTCATTCCTGTTTTTTAATTTCTCAAACGCAATCATGTGTGACACAAACTGTTTACCTCACGAGTCTGCCCCAACCAGGAAGAGAAAAGAAGAGAGAGAGGCAGACACAAGGCAGGATCTCGGCGCAGAATAATCCTCCATAATACCGGAGAGTTTAAAAAGGCTTTGCCAATACCTCGTCACCCCCCCCCCCCCCCCCCCTCCACACACCACCACCTTCACATCTCTTTACACTTATGAAAAAAAGGAGAGAGAGATAAACCTGGGGAAAAGGGGGGGGGGGGGGGTTACATCAGAAGAAAGCTGTGAAATTCTCCTCTCAGTTCCAGTTGGGATTGCTAATCATTGTTTCTAGAGTACAACAATCGGGGTATTAGGGCATAAGCAGCTGGAGATAACATCCAGAGGAAGGAGAAAAAAGAGGAGAGGGGCATGTGGGAGGCAGATAATGGGCTGACAGAAGGGGAGCTATGATAGGTTCTAGTCCTTGCCGGTCTCTGACTCTCGGCTACGGCACGCAGCATTATCAGGAGACATACCGGCTCACTCTGTCCTCAAGGACGCCGAAACGTGAACGATATATGGCAGGGGAGAAGTTTGACAGCAAATGGATTAGGTGAAGGAGAACAGAAGTCCCCGAATGCATGATAGCAATGTCTCTTTACATACTTCAGGTTACTACAGTAAATGGAGGGGGGGGGGGGGGGTGTGTGTAAAATTACAACCAATATTAACAGAGCCATGCTATTGCAAATCCCGGATGGGCAAATGTTATAAATGTAATGCTGTTAGAAACAATCCAGCATCCTCAAGAGGGCGTCTGACTTATCAAAAAGAGCAATCATTATCGAGAAGACCGATTTTTATGTTCTATTCCCCCCCCCCCCCCCCCCCCCCCGAGACACTTCCTAGATTCAATTCCTACCACTAAGCCCACTCAAGATGATGACAAACTAATGCCTCTGTAAAATGTCATAAACATTTGTATCCAAGTATGTTAAGAAGAAGTTTTAAATCACATCAAAACCAATAATTGTTAAAATTACCCCAGAGCCCCCCCCCCCCCCCCCCAACATCTGGCAAGAAACAAGACCTTTATGTATACATGTTCTATTTTCCTAATTGCCCACACAAATCTGATACAATTACCCCCCCCAGGGGAGAGTTTAAATTACTGGTTCAAGTACTATAACCGATAGTTATAGAAGCTAAATGATGCCCTTCGAAGTACTAGTACATTCTGAGACTGCAGCAGTCATTTTGTGTAATAGTTGGTAGAAACAGCAATAATGTGAAAATGTGCTTTATCTGCACAATTCAGCTCCTGAAATGTTCTTCTTTGAACCTAATAATAATAAAGACATTATGGGCAGCAGGCAGGTGATAACTCCTGTCCCATAGGAGAGAAGCAAACACCTCGGGAAGCACACACACACACACACACACGCACGCACACACACACACACACACACACATCTCTGCTTTTATGCTGAAGCTGAACAGGCCGGCCAAAGTCGTCTGCAGCGTAAAGAATAAATCAAGCTGCAATTAGCAGAGAAAACTGCGCCACCTGTTGGTGCCCCGCCCCTGTGACCATTATAGGGTGCTGTGGGTGGGAAACACCCACAGCACCCAAAGGCACCCAAAGGCTGTGTGCTAAAGGGCTGGCACCCACACTGTGTGTGTGTGTGTGGTGGGGGGGGGACCTTTTCATGTGGGCCATCCATGTAAGCATGTGTGCTGCATGGCTTCCATTTGTGAGGAGGCTTACTGAGCATATGTGTGTGTGTGTGTGTGTGTGTGTGTGTGCGCGCTCCTCCATCTATGGGTGTGTACATGAAGAGGTCCAACTGTGTGTCCTGAGGCCCACCTGGCAGCTCTGTGCAGATTCTGGGGCCTGAGCAGCTGGCCTGGGGGGTGTTCAGTGGCAGGGAAGTTTGAGAGGGATGTGGGGGAGGGGGGTCTTCCATTGCCCTTGTCCCAGCAGACGCAGACAGTAGGAGGCAGATGGACAGGCCACACTCACTACCAGAGGGCCAAAGGGGCCACGGGGCCACGGGAGGGGGGCCACGGGAGGGGGCCAGCCAAGACATACAGAGCTCACACAAAGAAAGGAAACGCCGAAAACAGGTGAAAAGTGGGTGAAACTCTCCGATGGTTTCTTTTTCTAATGGCTAACTGTGGCATACACAGTTTGCTTGTTTTTAAAGTGTGCTTTATCACAGGAAGCCCCCCCCCCCGGCGCCTTAGTGCCTCTGCCGCAATGACAGACACAGTCAGCTCTATGTCAGTCTAACCAAACCCTGTCGTATTCCGGTTTCGGAGCCTGTGGCATTGGTGCTGTGTGTGTGTGTGTGTGTGTGTAGGTGTGTGTGTGTATGCGTGTGTGTGTGTGTGTGTGTGTGTGTGTGTGCGTGTGTGTGTGTGTGTGTGTGTGTGTGTGTGTGTAGGTGTGTGTGTGTGTGCGTGTGTGTGTGTGTGTGTGGGTGTAGGTGTGTGTGTGTGTGTCGTCTTGTGAAAGCCGGATTATGTTCAGCATGGTGAACACGATAAACCGAATCCCAGCTACCGGTAGTTATCATCACCGTCATGCAATGACGGAGGAGCGGCTCCATCTTTGTAGTCTTCTTAACCTTCCTGGAGGAGCTCTGATGGATTGCGTCTTGGATGGAAGGGTGAAGGACTGTTCTGGACACGGTGACAGAGGAGGGAACAGTGTGCAGGTTTGACAGTCACTGTGAGCATGCACTATGGATGGAGGTGGGAGTGGGGGTGGGGGTCGGGGTCGGGGTGGGAGTGGGAGGCGGCCACCGGCTCGTGGAGTCCAGAGAGCCGCAGATGCTCGGCTAGCTTGTGTGTTGACTGTCTGTAATTTGTTTGCTCTAATTTGTTTTGCGGTGCCACGGGAGTTCGGCTTCTAATTTTATCTGTGTGTGTTTACCCCTCTTTGTGGATCGCTGATCCGTTCAGCAGAGAGAGAGGGCGAGGGCGAGACAGTCAGTGTTGGGGGGGTGAGCCAAATTAAAAAGGGAGCAGTGCAGATTGTTTTAAGCTCCACGCCCAGAGGCCTCGCTCGCAGCCTGCACCTGCTGCATCCCCTGGGAGGCTGGTCCCTGATCCGTGGCCCTCACTTCTCCTCCCCGGGCCCCCAGCTCAGCCATCGCCTTCTTCCCTGTCCTCTCCGTCCTTCTCCTGCTTTCCTTGCATGCATAGCCACTCCTCAATCCTGGCCTCCTCACCCCCCCCCCCCCCCCCTCTCTCTCCTCTTCACCACCTGCTCATCTCTTCCCATTTATCCCTCCTTCTCGTTTTGCCTCTTTGCCCTGGCTCAACGCATCTTTTTCTCGTCCTCGCCACCTTTGTGGCTTCTCCTCCTCGCTCTCGCCTCGAGCGACTCGCCAGCCTACGACTAAAACTGCACCGCCGAACCCAACAGAGAAGACCGTTCATCACACAAGGACCCAAAACCAAATTGTCACAGCTATTTATTTATTGAAATCATCCATCATTTTGATCAGGTACGCGTTGTCACGCATACTGTATGTACTGCACCCCAGCAGCAACGCCGTGACATGGTTCCAATAACATTGAGACAGACACATTTAGAATATAATATGGCTTGATTGAAGCAGTCCAGTGGAGAAGCTCAGAGGAAGGACTGGAACGTAAGGCCAGTAAGGGGTCGAGAGGAGGATCACTGGATGACATGATAGAAGAGGGTCCTGGACCGAAACCCATCCAACACCAACCCCTCCCAGGCTGCCTGTTTAAAGGGTCAGCTCACCAAGAAACATCTTTTTGAATATCCATTCATTTACGCCCCCAAAAAGGGTGTGAATAGTGTTTCTGGTCACCTGATCAATAGGCCTACTTTGGTGCAGCTATGTCCTCGAGCTAGATGCTAACCTTGTCGCCCTGTGGTGCAGAGAAGGCAGCGTATAGCGAGCTTGAACAAGTTTTCTATTAATCTAATCCGATCTCAAACTGCAGGAAAAATTCAATGTCGCATCCAAAACACATTTAGATATTTCTTTCCAGAAATGATGAAGCCGTTGCTCAACATAATCCACAAACCTTTCTGCGAGCAGATTTACGTTGAAACTTCCTTTAAGAGGCCGGATACTCCTGATGTAAAGCATCTTTTTTCAAAAATTAATTAGCTAAACCATGACAGCACGGCTGGGGAGGAATCCGGCAAGGTCGCCGTCTCGTTGTGACCCTGACCGTCTCGTCCTCGAGAGAACGCACGCTTCCTTCTGCGCTCAAATAGTTCCAGCAGCAGTTCTGAGCCCCTGCTGTAGTAATGGTGACACGTAGTTCCGTTACATCAGAGAGAATCTAGAGAACTCAACCTAAACCAATGTAGGCAGATGAACACCATAAGAGGAAACTCTGCATGATAGATATGAGGCGAGCTGTCCCTTTAAACTAATGATGCTTTGGTGTAAAGCCTTTCTAAGAAACTGCAATATGCAACGTGTAATATTCACATACAGACAGCCGGCAGAAGCCTCCGTCCTGCTGCAGACGTGTGTTTCCTGTTTGTTTGGCCGACTGCTCCTGCTGAAATAAGGTGAAAATGCATTTCCACTAGTGCAAAGTAACTTCTCTCTTTGAGAGCAATAAGAAAACAAGGATTATCGATATACGACACATAATATAGAAAGAAGGAAATGGAACCGCTAACAACAAAAACGGACAGAAATCCCACCCAGTCTGCGAAAGCTGAGGCTGATTTACAAGTATGAATGGGGACAATAATATGAAGGGAAAATTAATGTAACTGGACTGTGAACCGCCATCTAGTGGTGAAATCTTGGAATTGCAAGAGCTCTTAAAATGAATGGCAAAGTTCAAACGAACAATGAAGAGGGGGGGGGAGGGGATGATGAAAATGAAACAGGCACATATCTCCTGGTCTTTCCCCTCAGACCTCGCGGATGAGTTCATGTAGGGTTGGTGTCTGGTTCAGGCATATAGACACGTTTAGGACATAAACCAGGAGAAAATAAAAAATAGCCACTCTCGACTCTAGATTCTAGACTCTAGATTGATCGGGCAGCTCATGCTCTAGATTCTAGAGACGGGCACTCGTCTGTCATCTTTGTTCCTTCTCCAGCACGCGGGTGTGTCGCAGCCGAGGCACAGCAGCTGCTCTTTTTAGCCACATGATCAATCTCCACCTGTTCCAGTGTGTTTGCACATCGAGACACATGGCAGGGCGGTGATTAGTGGCATCGCTTCACAGGGAGTGAAGTGCCACCTGTCGCCTCGACGACACTCTTCTGCGATGGCCACAATCCATGGGAGGTTCCGGCTTCTGTGTCTTGGGACGAGACAAATAAGGCAAGGAGAAACGGTCCCATGGACAGTTCTGATGGTACAGGACGAGGCAGATCACACAGTGGCATCGGAATTATGTTGTTCAGTTTGCACGCTCTACGTGTTAGTGCCTAGTCTCTCCATCAAGAGCGAGCGTTAGGGTCGGAGGGGCGGGAAGAGTAACGCAAACAGTGAGAGCCATTTCTGGCCACTGGGTTTCATCAAGTTAGCCTGAGTGTCTCAGTCTGTCAGCCAATCAGGGCCCTTCTCGTGTCAAACCTCCAGGATGGGCATTGGCTCCTTAGATTCAAGGTCAGATCCTGTGCCTACGTCTGAGTCAAAGAGCGAGCGGTCGGGGTCGGGGGTATGTGTGCGTCCAGCTGATTGGCTACTAGCGTTGCTGTCTTCTAGCGTGTCCGTCTGAGAGAAGAGGCCAAAGTCCAGCAGACCTGTGCTGCTGCTGCCGCTCTCGCTCTCGCTCTCGCCATCGTAATAAAGATCCTCCGCTTCGACAAACCACTCGGGCCAGAACCTCCTCCGCATCCGCTCACAGAACATGGCCAGGTTGATGAGCTCTCCTGTACGAACACAGAAACAGCAGGTTCACATGCGCTAGCAGGCATCACTGGCGCCTCCTGTCATCCGGACACGTCGAACACAAATATGTCGGCGAGGGTCGGTGAGACTTTTCTGGTTTCATCACTCAGAGATTCTTCTTCTGCGAGATTACAAGCTTTGATTTACTCTCTGCAAAGATGTGACAGTGTTTCATACCTTGTGCAACAAATGAGAACAACAATCAAAGCCTGGGTCCAGAATGCCGCATTGCAGAACATCACTGCCATCTAGTGGCTAAGATGTAATTTACATCTAGGACTGGCCAGCACGGGACATAGTTCTGCTTATTTCTAGAAAGCTCAGAGCACTAAAGTTCAGAATGAACAAATTGGGTCTACAATAATGCAGCAATTTTATTTGTTGTATTCATTGAGTTCATTATTGGAGGATTCCGGTTGGTTTTTCAGAGCCACTGACCTTTGATGAGTTGCTCTGGTCGCGTCCCAGGCAGGGTCCACATTGCCTGAGCGAGATGCCCAAACACTGTAGCATCTAACGTCGACATCTTAGAGCCCATGAAGTACTTCTGATCTCCTAGAGGGCAGAGAGGAAGCTGATGATGACTACTGGTGAAGCAAAGCCTTTATTAGTAACCGAGCGACGGTTTTCATCCTGTCCTTGAAACCACTTGAAACTACTTAAAACCAAATTATTCTTGATTAAGGTTCTTCATCCGTTAAATGTTTGTAACTCTTTATCCAAAACATTTTATTAACTATTTGCAACATTATTGCGACCTCTATTTTAAAATTCGATTCATTTGGTTACGGTTATCCGTTTATGTTTCAAATCTCGCTATAGATCATTGTTTAAACTCCTCTGCTAGCACGTAACTGGTTGTCATGTAGCCTCCGAGTGGATCTGTCTGACTAGAAGGTGCAATGGAACCCAGTCTGGTTAGCGGGAGGTGGGACACCCTATTGCGGCTGGAAGCTAACAGGTTAGCATTCGTTAAGATGCTTCTATTTGGACACTGATGAGAGTCAAGCTGCATGTTGGCAGAGTGTCCTGATGCATCCTCTCTGGGACGAGCTTTCCGTTTTAGAAGAAGTGGTCCGATCGATGCTAAGTGGGCATCTCTGCAGCTTCGGGATGTCTTGTGGCTGACATTTAGAGCGCTCCCTGTTCTCGGCCATACGACGTAACAAACATGGATGCAATGACAAAAAGATTATTTAAAGACATCCCTGTATGGAAATCACAGGCTTTAAGTCTCGCTCTGTCCCCCCAGGTCCGGAGCTTGGTCCTACGGGGGGGAGGGACGGGAGGTTGGCGTCGGAGGAGCGGAGGGAACGAGATGGGGTGTGTGATGGTGGAGCAGATCTGTGAGGTATGGGGGGGGGCAGATTCTGGAGAGCTTTTAATGTGGTGAGGATGATGATAATGAATATATTTATTGGATAGAATGTTAGAGTACAAGTACAGTCACACAGTAGCATGTATTACAGTAATACTTTGAACTGTATTCGTTGGGGGGGCCCGGGAGCCGATGAAGGTTTTGAAGGACGGAGGGGGATGTATTCTCGGGAACGGGTGTGGGTGAGGAGGCGAGCAGCGGAGTTTTGATGGGCCCCCATAGAGGATGCTGCTGCAGTCGTCGATCCTGGATGTGATGACGGTTTCAGCAGCAGAGAAGGCGAGTGATGGACGGAGGCGAGCCGCGTTCTTGAGATGAAAGAACGGGTTGTTTGTGTAACATGTGGTTGCGGATGAGTGGGGAAGGAGTGAGGGTGGTGCTGCCGAAATGTTGGGTGGATTTTGTGATGCTTTTTGAAGTTTGAGGAAATTGTGTTTCATCCAGGTTTTGATGTCGGTTAAGCAAATCTGCAGTCTGTCTCTCGGCTTGGATCCGTGTCGCCCTGTATATTTAGTCTGTCTTCTTAAGTTCGTCTGTTCTCACAATGCGATCTCCTGTTTCCTTGGTTTTAATTCGTCTCCTCCTTTTCTTGCGTTCTTTTTCAATGTTAATCCCTGAACTTCGCACGCCGTCTGCATCTGGGGGTTTGAGTTTTGAATTAAATCTAACAAACTATCCACCAAATGATGATGATGAATATATTTATTAGATAGAATGTTGGAGTACAAGTACAGTCAAACATCCTGTCTGAGAGGAGCATTTCAAAAAAGCCCTTGCGGTCTTGTTTCCGTGAATTGAGTTTCTGGAACTCCGGAGTGGGTTTAAAAATGAAAATAAAAATACAACTTATCCTACTTATGTTGATTTGAATTGAATTAAGAAATGCAATGTAATTATTTTATCCTCAATAAATAAATAAAAACCTGATAACTCAGATCATGATATAGATCTTTGGTTATCCATCGGAGACTATGACTTGTACCTTTAATGGAATACTAGCAAGGGAGGACATAGCAACACACACACACACACACACACACACACACACACCTTCCTACCCAGCAGTGTGGCCAGCGTCCTCATGTCCTTCTCCATCAGAGAGTAGACCTCCTCTTTGGAGAAGCGCCCGATGCCATGGCCGTACATCTCCCTGCGCACAATGCCGCCGTTCAGGTGGCTCTGCAGCCACTTCAGCGTGTCGCTCAGAGGCCCGCTCATAGCCAGAAGCTTCTGCGTCTCCTCCAGGTTGTCCACCCACTGACAGTAGGCTATAGTCCTGGGAGAACATCATCTTTGGTTACCGATGTGTGATTGTGTCCGGCAACAAACTGCTTTTAAACCACAGATCAAGCTTGACTTCAGGGCTCCGAGAGTTCAGATCCACATATCGGTTTTTGGGTTGTAACTAACTTTTCCGTTATGTGACAGTCAAACGTCCGCAGAGAAAGCGACGAGAGACCCACGTCATTGTAGGTTCCCGAGCAGGAAGATCGTGGGCTGGATCTGGACATTCTATGTTCTCCCAGTGTCTGCAGCAAACGGGGTACACCCCCGACAAGCCGCCAGTTCATCGCAGAATGTTAGAATATAATTCAATCTCACTGAAAACTTAAGCATAAACTTTATATGCATTGACATTTAAACTAATAATCAATACAAATAGATTTTTAACCACATGAACACAAACGTCTTGTTTCCATGAACCATCCTGAAGTGGAGTAGAGGTTTGTCCCACAGCAGCAGATAGAGGGACAAACCTGTGTGTGATTTAATGAGCTCGCCGTTTAACCTGCACACGTCAGCAGGAGATCTTCGGTACGCTCATTGTTGATGCTAACTTACAGGACGGTTTGTAGACATCAACAAGATCCCATCATCACACTCCAGAAACAGACAGAGCCTCCCTCTCAGGTGGTCTGAAAGCCTCATGCCATATTCCTGCTGCTGGCGGCTAACCCATGAGCCATCAAGGAGCACCCCCACCCCCACCCCCACCCACCAACGCCCGCCCGTCTGGACAGTGTGTGCAAGGCTGCTCGCTCAATACAAATTCAATGAAGGCATCCGGGAGCGGTGGCTCTTCAGAAGCCGTGTGTGCAACGACTTTAAGGTGCATGATGTGATGAGAGGAAACGGCCTCCTTCGTTTCCACATTTGCGAACAACTGGATAAGAAAAACTTACTTTGCATATTAAAAATGCTACTTCTGGTTTGTGTCAGTCCCATTGAGGAACACATTACACATCACATTTGTCTCAATGCAAGATGAAACTAATTTCCATTCCAACTGTGATGTAATGATAACACTGTACAAATATCAGATATAATATCACATAAAGTTGTGGCAAAGAAGTATGAGTGGCGTTTGGGAGCCAGGAAAACAAAACAGGATGCTAAAAGAGGCTAAATGTGCTGCACAGAAGAATGAGCTCAGGGAGCGTCTAACCAACGCGTTGATGCGACTGCTGAGACAGCGATGGAGGATGAAATGCAAAGCGTAGCCGCAAGGACTCAAGTCTGATGTCATTTCACAGCTCGTTCAATCAGAAGGGCTGCTGGGAATCTGTGGTGGTGAGCTCAGCATCAGCTGCTGCTGCCAGCCCGCGGCTCTGTAGCCCTAAAAGGGCAACAGGCCTTCCTTAACATGAATAATTAAACCGATAGGTGCATGTGGGTTTAAACTTGGCATGGTGGGAGGTCACCTTAATGACCTCAGAAGGTTTACTGAACCAATTATACCGTTTCTAAACGCACGCTGTGAGACCAAACACAAAGTGGATCAAAAGAAACGGTGTGAATGTGGAGGCTAGGTTTACTTCAGTATGTGCTCCGGCATTATTAAACAGCGGATAGGCCACTTTGCAAGGGCTCGAGCCCGGTGAGTGTGTGTGTGTGGCTGTGTGGGGGGCGGTGGAAGATGGATTGGGCTTTTAGGTAATGGAAAACGCTCAGATCCTCTCCGGCAAACGATTTCCTCCCAGCGGTCTGCTTCTCACCCGGAGGCACCGGAGCGACTCCCCAGAGGGGGAGGGCTGATACCGCGGTGACACAAGGCTACTTAAATAATGCAACGTCAGCGGCAAAAAGGTGGGGCATCATGGAACGGGTCCATAAAGAAAGACGATTTAATCCTTTACAACTCGGCTGAAGGCAGTGAAGGCAAGATATCGGTTATTCCGTTTGTATTTCTTTCTATTCAGAAATGCTGAAGGTGCTGATTTAAGAGACGGCACCCAAAGCTCTCTTTGATCTTTCCTCTACTCGCCCAGCTTTTTGTTGCTCGTCACAACATTTCAGAGACAATAATCAATCATATCTATGGAAACATTGGCATTGGCGTCTGTTAAGACTCTCCTGAATAAGATGTTTTGCTGTGTTTTTGTGTTGTATGTTTTTACTATTGGGTCTAGAGCCTGTAATAAAGTTTATAATAATAATAATAATAAAAATAATAAGCATTTCGCTTAAATCAATACGTTGCCGAGGTACAATGTGAGATTTCAGTTATTGTTAACGATGCCATTCTATGTCGCGCTTATTTTGAAATCTGGGTCTTAAGAAGGAAAATGGAACTAAAAAATCAAATTCCAGTTGTCTGGTGTCTGGAACAAGGTCGGAACATTTTGGAAGCCTGCTCTCTAGCATCGACTCACCAGTAGAGGTGTTCCTCCACCATTTTGGTGATGGCCCGGGACACGGCTCTCTCCTGCGGACTGAGGTTCTCGTTGAGGTTGACGCCCAGCTTTTCCTCCAGGAAGTCCAGGATGAAGTCGGAGCCGGACGCCTGCTCGTGATCGTGCTCCACCCAGGGCATCTTACCCTGCGGCGACAGCTTCCCGTCAAAGTGGTTCTGAAGAGGCGAACACATTCACGACAGAATAGTTACGATTCCTTACTGTGGACTGAAAATAAACCTTTTATGCAATTCCCCGTCGGATCCCTCGAGTGCTTGTTACCTTCATTTATATCACTTATAGCTCAACTTATGACGACACAGGCCTCGTTTATGAAAATGTTTTTTAGATTTGGGGTGAAAAAAGAAATGCGGCAAGATCAAAGAGTTGGGAGAGGCCATTGAAGCAACACATAAAATATTATTCAGTGAATATAAAATAGTGAGTTGAAAAAAATACAAACTCCCTGCTTACCTGACAATCGTTCTGATCTATAAGCGACGATAACTATCCCACCGCTGACTAGAAAGCACGCCTCTCTGTTATTACCCATTGCACCTGGGACCGAGCACACAAGGCGACGTTGCCATGGCGACATCACCTCACTGAGATCTCTCCTACCTAATTATATGACCCTAGGAACCAACTCCTAGTGTTTATAATCAGCAGTTCATGAATTGAAGGAGAAGGTCACACCCTGCGTTTGTCCTTAAGGTATACTTTGAGGGATCAAAGCACCAGCCTTACAATAAGTAGATGGCATATTAAACAATTACAAATAGATAATATGCATCAGTGAGATTGAATTCGATTCTAACATTCTGCGATGAACTGGCGGCTTGTCGGGGGTGTACCCCGCCTTTCGCCTGCTGGGATGGGCTCCAGCACCGGACGAAGCGGTCCAGAAGATGAATGAACGTGTTCTGCAGAGCATCATCACCTGGTAGGGCAGATCCACCATGCGCAGGTACGTCTCTATTTTGAGACAGAAGGGTGAGAGGCTGGGCACGCCGTTCTTTGGCCTGGAGAACTGGTGGAGGATGATGGCATCTTTGGAGTCCAACTCCTGCTCCTTCCTGAGCAGAGAACAATATCTCCAGTTAGTAAATATAAAACGTTGTTTATATTTTAATTTAAAAGTCATACTTTTCTCTTGGCGTCAAACTAAACCTGGCTGTGCTTAGCTGAACCCTTGAATCCATTGAGATTCTCCTGTCGGGTGATACATCAGTGAGTTTTTTAAATACTTTATTGTTCGATAAATACACACTTTCATTTCTTCCTCCTGCTGTGGCTCCTCTCCTGTAACGTTCAAACCTTGTGCTGTCGTCCATCATGCTGCTCTGCTGTAGACGCTTTCTACTTTGTAGACTAGAATAGAATAGAAAGCCTTTATTGGCATTGCGTAGTGGATATACAACGAGATTATTAAAGATGTTTTTCACGGCTGGATAATGGTCTCTCCTTTAAACTGGCTTGTACATGCTGCATTATTCTGAAATTAATGCCCTACGACCAGCGAAAACGGCACGAGGCAAAGCGTAATAGTATTTGCATTCATTCGTTTAAATTTCATTTCATTTGTTTTAGTAAGATGTTGGAACTTATTTTGGTTTTCTGTGCTACCGAAACGCGAATCATCAGAATTTCAAATATTTGATACTTTTTTTTTTTTTTTACTTCTCTTTCACATTAAGAAAAGAGCCATTTGTAGTATTTGATCTCGGACCTTAACCGATAACCTCTGAAGAACAGGCAGGATGTTTGTGGTATTATTGCTCATTTTAAAGCACTCTTATTATTTATGTAAATATAATTAAACACACATTTATCTGTCAGAACGCTTCATGTTCATGTTTCTACACTTTTCTAAAGCCTTGATTATTTTCTGTTATTTCAAGAACTCTACACAAATGGTACGATCGTACTGCACAAAATTAATCCAATTAAATCATCCCACTCTAGTTGGCAGCTCCAAACATCGTTGCCCTTTTCTTCCTTCCATCACACCCTTCTCTTCCGCCTGTCATCTGAAATGTGCGGCTACAATCTCCCTGTAGAGCCGCTTAGAGCGCGTCCTCCGATGGAAACAGTAGCTGGGCTTCAGTCTCAGAGGCTGCGCGTGATTCAGCAGCAGCAGCAACACGAGAGGCAAGGTTACGCAGATAATGGTGGGGGATGGGGGGGCAGAAACTACCAGGGCAGTGTCACAGGACGTACTCACAGCATCCTCCCTCCATTGACAGGCATGCCCCCCCCCCCCAGCACAGCACAGCACAGTCTTCAATCACATCTTCCTCACTCCGATGCCATCGTGACTGCGGTTGCAACGGAGAGTCAAATGTTTCCGCCACAACAGAAATGCAGACGAGTCAGGATGAAGGGAAATGTGAATATAACAATGTGCAGAGACAGCCTTGATTAAAAAGCTGCTCCAGAGCACGTTTGACCTCAGACTGGGGCCAAGGTCATTCACGGCAGTAAGCACCACAGCTGTTATAACAAAGGAGTGGCTCATTAATGTCCTTTGAAGCCGATGGAACATCCCTGGAGGCTTGAGAATGGCTGGGCACCGATGCTCTCGATCCAACCTGGTGGAGCTCCTGCAAAGAAGAATGGCAGAAACTGCCCAAGACTCGGTGTTTGAGCTTTTGCTTCATACTGGAGGAGACTGGCAAAAATAAACAAAGCATTAACCAAAGAATGAGAATACTTGTGGACATATTAGGCTTCTGTTCCTTTATTTTTACATTTGAATTAATGTTTTTTAAATATCTTCATACTTTATCATTGCGGGAAATTGTTTGTAGACTTTTGAGGAGAAAAATGAATTCATTCCATTTTGTTTTCAGTCTTTAACATAGCAAAATGTGTTCTAATAGTTTTTGGATGCGCAAACGCGTGACTCCAGTTTTATTTATTTCATGTATTTCCATTCCTCTCGTGTCGCGTCCTTGGAAGGAAAACCAGGTCTGAAGCGCCAGCAGTTGATATAATATATATTTATATACATATAATAGTACAACCGCATCTGAGGGCTCCATGAAACGCGTGGAAAGGAGCCATCAGCCTACCGGATGGCGAGCAGCTCGTGGAGGAGGTACGCCGCGGCCGCCAGCAGGGCCCCCCCGGTGATGTAGAGGCTCCTCTTCCACCAGGAGTCCGAGCCCAGAGCCGACATGAAGCCCCCGTTGTCCCGCAAAGGGAAGGCGATGACACAGCCGTGGTGCTGCTCGGAGCCGCACAGCCCGAGAGGCAGGCTGTGGTTGCGCCCGAGCTCCGCCACGCACGGCTGGGAGGAGGGGAAGCCTGCAGCCCAGTGCATCCTCCGCGCCTCGGTGACGGCCGCCCGGCCCGCGTCCTGCTGCCGCCCGGCCCGCGTCCTGCTGCCGCCCCCCCGTTAGGCGTCCTCTGAACGGCGGTCTACGGCATGGCGGCGCGGTGACTCGCGGATCTCTGGAAGTGTTCGGGTGTAAACATCCAGGCCGCTTCTCTCCAGAAAGGTGCTCAGCTGTTCCTGTCGACCTCTGTCAATAGAAATATTGAATGCAACAGCTGCATTTCCGTCAATAAACTTCAAAATAAAATGTCTGCAATGAGAAATTTCACGAAACTGCCTCTGACTATTATTTAAAACAACTATAATTACCATGTCAATTCAAAATATATTCAAGACATATAATGTGACATGTTCATTTAAATAGCTCCCCCCGTTTTGCATTGATATTTCTGAACATTTATTGGCGACGTTTACATGGACAACATTTCTTTAATCCGATCAGAGTTCAGAGTAAAATTGTGATCGGATGCACTGTTCATGGACCCTAAAAATATTGATCCGATTAGGACTTGCGTGTTCATGCATCACACTTTCGATCGGAAAAACATATTTTAACATGCGTAATTTATACCAAATATACCGGAAATAGTAGAAGAAGAAGCCGTAGCGACTTCCGTTGTAAACAAAACATCGCCCCGCCCCTTTCTGCTTGAAACGTCAGCGCTATTTCGCGCGTTTTCCCCGTTTTCACTACTTTCCTCCTTTAATATCTTCGTTAACACGTTTGTCTCAGATATTGACCAGCATTGTTATTCAGATCAGTCTTTTAATCCGATTAAATGTGTCCATGTAAACACACCTAATGCTGATTAATTTTCTCTTGATAATCCCAGTGATTTATCCTTTCACTTGTAAATGTCAATGTTCGAAGCCGCTATTATTTGTTTTTGCAATATATTTGAAGTTGTTTGACAAGTTGCCAGATGCTGCATTTCTTTTTAGCTAAAGAGATAAATATTGATTTATTGATTCTGATATTAAACTGAAGCTGCATGTGTTCTGTTTGTTTCTTCAATTAGCTGTCGTTTCCACTCAGGGCCGTTTCTAGCTTCATGGGGGCCCCTAAGCAAGGTGCTCTTTGGGGGCCCCCTAGTTTGTGATGAGCTTCCTAACCCAAGAGTAACTGAACAATAAAACAGTAGAAACATCAAAATCATAACAGCACAAATGTTTCTTTTAACAGCACAAACGTAGCACATGGTCCACTCCTTCCTCTCTTCGACCCGCAGTAATCCTACTCTCAGCAGGGCCTCGCCCAATCCGGTGTCTTTATTTACGTTGATTCGCATGTTCAAATGGCGAAGTTGTTACGCCGGACACCATTCCCGACGCAACGCTCTGCATTTCGCCGAGCTTGGGACCGACGCAAAGGGAGAAATAAGAAATGCTACGTTAGGTCTGCTAACCACGAGGCTGCATTCTTACATTAACAGAGTTATTACGACTCAAGAAGCAGAGAAGGTCTGCTTTCAATGGGACGAGAGAAAAGGACGCACTGAGGCCGGCCAATGAACAAACAGCTTTATTGGACATTTTACATTAATGTTGCGAAGAAACTAGTTACGGTTTAAAATGATAAGCTCATATTTTAGTGTCCACATCAACTTATTAAGCTTTGCGTAACGATTTGTGAAAACTCCTACCATTCAGAAACTCTTCCTCAGCCACACGTTAAAAATATATTTACAAAGATGAAAGAAAGAAATGTATGAGGGGGGTTCACCTACACAACTGCCTCTATAATGAGACAAGCCTGCTCAACTCATGGAATTTAAAATGGTCAAGGTCACAGATCAGGTGGTTCGCTGCGCTCCTCAGCGTCTGCTCCGACGGGACGGGGACGGGGACCTGTAAGAGACGTGGGCACGACGTTAATGCTGCAGCAATCACACCCGCGCAGCAAGCAACAACCAACAGCCCACATGCAGACTAAAGGCAAACGCAAGGCGCCGCAGAGAGGCCCAGCCGACCGGATCAATGGAGGACAGCGTGATGACACGAAACTCAAGAAATTCAGAAATAGCCAATTGGATTTAAAGGGAAAGAAAAAGAAAAAGAAAAGCGATGACGCATAAGCTCTTTATTTCGTCGGAATCGACTGCTCAAACAGTGAATAGCAGTAACGTTCAGTCCACAGTTATGTGAAATATACTAATTATAGAGATTCCTGAGCAATCACAATGAAACACAGTAATAATAGAGAGGAAAAAACGAATACTACCTTGATCGTGACTTAGACTTGTGTTTGCGGCTTGCCTTCTTACCAGACTTGTGAGATTTGTCCGTCGACCTTGAGCGACTACGTTTGGACTTTTTAGATTTCTTTTCCTTGCTAACTTCGGGGGAGGGGGATCTACTCGAGTCGGAGTCGGAGCGTCTCTTGTTGGCTCTGGCCGAGCCCTTCTTGCTGGCCTTGCTATGCTTGTCACTCTGCGAGTCTGCCCAAGAGTCACCGTCTTTTCTTTTCTTTGATTTACCGTTTTCTTCTCTAACTAAAGAGCTTCCTTTTTCTTTCTCTCTCTCTTTGGCCTTTGGTCTCTCTCTCCTTTTATCAGACTCTTTCTCCTTATCCTTCTTTTTCTTGTCTCTCTCATGGCTGTGACTTCTTTCCCTCCTCCTCTCAGTGTCTTTGCTGGAAGCCTTTGGTTTGTGTTTGCTGCTACGGCTGTGACTGCCATCCCTTCCATCCCGGCTCCTTTTCCGCTCCTTGTCCCTTTCTTTCTCCCTTTCTTTCTCCCTGTCCCTGTCCCTGTCCCTGCTGTGACTGTCCCTGGGCCTGGCCCTCTCTCTCTCTCTGGATCGGGATCTACTTCTGCGGCTCCTGCGCTCCCTGGAATCGCTGCGGTCTTTCTTGTGGCGGCCTGATCTCTCAGCACTGCTCCTCCTCCTGTCTCTGACCTTCTCGTTACGCTCGCTACGATGCCGATGGGCGCTATGGCTGCGACTGCGGCTGCGCCGACGAGCCTTGTAAGAGGAGGACCGGCTACGCCTCCTCTTCCGTCGTGGGGAGGAAGATCGAGAAGAACTGCGGGAAGATGAGGAGGAGGAAGATGAGGAGGAGGAAGAGCGATGGCTGCTGTGACTTGAAGAAGAGCGGGAGCTGCTGCTGTGGCCGTTCCCTGGGGAATCGCTGGCACTTCGCCCTGATCTCTCCTTCCCTCTGCCGGAGCTCTTGCTCTCACTATCCTCCTTCTCATTCCGGGACCTACGCCTCTCTACCAACGGCTCCGCCTCCCTCTCTTTCACTTCCTGTTTGTGTGCGTTTTCTGGCTGTCCCTCATCATATTCCACCTTTTCTCTGCTCAGTCGCTCCTTTGCCATCTCTTCTGTAGAAACAAAACATCAGAAAATAGTTAAAATGAACAAGCAAACATCAGGCCCCGTAAAACCTGGGAACACACAGCTAGCACTCAAAATAATTACGGATGCAATCTGGAGATCAATTCAGCTCTACTTTGGACAGTTGAACTCCTGCTCACACTGTGGCCATTGTGCTTGTAAGTTCAAGTATTACTTAACTAAAGAAAATCAGCCGTTTTCAGCTCCGCAATAAGCCGAGCGCCCCAGTTTTTACTCATTTCTCCCCGTTTTCCAAGCCCCACAGAGTATTTCGTGCTATGACTATGCGCACACACCGAAATGAAAGATTAGAGTCTATTCTCTCAGCAGGAAAGATAAGTGTGTTCCTCTCATTTTTTTGTTCTGGAGTTATTGGCCGTTGAAGAGAGGCAGAATTCAACGCCGGGCCTGGCAGTGTATGTTTGGGTTTGGGTCCTAAGACACGCGTGTCACGCTCGGCACACGAGGGTATGTATGTTGACACGTGGCGAGTCAAATAATACTGGATTGTATTGTATTTGTAAGGCAGTAACTAAAAACAGTGCTGTAGCACTGCATATCGTTCTGCCATTTGTGTCGTTTGTCCTTTATAGGACACCGTAGGTTACTGCTGTTCTCCGGAGGGCTCCATGTTTAGCTCAGTTTCTCATAGTGAAAGGAAAACCATTCGCTACGTGAGAATACAGGAAGGTGGCTCTTCCATCGATCCCTGCTAGTATCATGCCATCGTCTTTACTCCAGCGTGATACTGCGGCTCGACGTGAAGCCATGCAGAGACCTGAACATCAGCTCTCACCACGCGCAAGCAGAGCCTCTGCTGCTTGTTCTTCCTGCAGCTGCAGCATCTCCCACTCTTTGAGACGGAAGGCGTCTTGCTTCTCCCGGATGCGGTGGCGCAACTCCTCCTCGTCCGTGTCGGATGATTCAGACCTTCGCGGGCTGTGACCATCCTCATCATCACTCTCGTCTGAACCATAGCCGCCAAGCCCACCTGCCACAACAGAGCCCCGAGGTTGTTGAGTATTGGAAAGGATACGGACGCTTTCTCACAATCAGGTTTCTCAAATGGCAACCCAAGGTTTTTTATGTATGTAAAACTTTGTTTTACATTATGAATCCCTTAAAACAAGGTCACTCACAACGGTATATCTTATATATACATTTACTATTAAAGAGCATGCGTTTGTCATCAGAGAACAAAACTAAACCAAACTCTGTTACTTAGATTCCCGTTCTGGGAGTTCTATCTTTTGCTATCATATGTTGGCACCATTACCCAGCCATAAATATAGATATTTTTCTTCCCCCCCCCTGAGTGACAGAAAAAGGGATACTCACTGAGACCAGTCAGAGAAGCCAGTGCACTTGACTGTGCCAGTTGTTTTGCAGGAGCTTTGATTCACATCAACAACAGGAACAACATGTTAAAACACTTATAGCCATTTTCTCAAGAGTCGCTAGCGAAGGGGATCACAGCTAATGCTCTACTCAAACGAGCTGCCATTGGTAACAAGAGAGAAAAAACAAAAATAAAAACAAATGGAGAAAAGAAAGAGAGGGTTAACAGACAAAACCTGCAACAAAATCAAGTCAAACAGTCCGACAGGATGAACAGAGCTAAATGCACTTCAATGGAAGTGGTCACTCATCTACAGGTGGATACTGGTCAGCCAGCGGTCACTTCAGACTTTCAGCAGGACCCGCAGCTTCAGGTGCCAGATGGCCAGATCTTAAATAGGTTTGTGAAAAGCATGCTCTGCTTTCTCTCTTTGTGATGCATTAGCAGAGAATGTTTGCTCCTTATTTTACAGGGCATAATTAAGTTTAATGAGAGGATCTCATTCATTCTCCAGATTCAAGCATAAAGGCTTGGTGACAAGCACTGATGCAGAATAAACTGAGAAAGGGCAGACCTCGAGTTGCTTTCCGGTGAGCCTCTTTGGCCACATGCAGGATCTCTTCATTAGTGACCTCAAGAAGGATTTCTGTCAGAAGCGTTTTTGTCGTGATGATCTAAAATAAAATATAACAAAAAGCCGATATTTTCTATGCACACTTTTCAAAAATATCCAATATGCAGAGGAAATACGAGCGATCAAACTGACCAGCTGGAATTCCTTTTCCTCCTCCGTCATTTCAGGTTCACTGTCCTCTGCAGGAGGCGAGGGACTCCGGTCGGAAAATTCTTTCTTCACTGAGGTCTTTTCCTCATCGTCGTCATTCCCCTCATCGTCACTGTCCTGGAACAGATCAATTAAGCATAGCGAGTGAATGCCAGTCCTCCTTTCCAGCATAGTTGGACAAGCGAGTATGGATTTATTTCAAGAGGAGGCCGGGCGATAATTGCTGTGAAAGTGTGGATTGTAGGACATCGAGGGTGCGGCGCCATTTTGAGAAATGAGAAAAGCTGAGTCAGTAGGTGCGTTTACATGGACAAAATTTCTTTATTCCGAGTTCAGAGTAAAATTGTGATCCGATGCGCCGTGTTCATGGACCCTAAAAATCCGATCCGATTAGGATTTGCGTGTTCATGCATCACACTTTTGATCGGAACAGAATATTTTGACATGCGCAGTTTGACCAAAAGCACCGGAAATGGTAGAAGAAGAAGCGTAGCGTAGCGACTTCCGCTGTAAACAAATCATCGCTCCGCGCTTTTCTGCCTGAAACGTTATTTCGCTCGTTTTCCCCGTTTCCCCGAAAGTTTGCGCTTTTAGTTTCCTCCTTTAATGTCTCCGGCAACATGTTTGTCTCAGATATTGACCAGTTCTGTCTTCCGCCCGCCGTGCTTTTCGCTCGCTCTGCTTCAACTAGCTTCCGGCAATAGCAGCAGCGCGTGTAGCTGACGTCACAGACATGCGCAGTGAGGACGACTTGTACCGAAACATCGGAATAAGTGTTTTACACAGATCGGTATAAACCACCCCTCTCGATCGGGATAGAATTGTGACCGGATCAGGCTGGATTGGGTTAGACTATTCCGGTTAAGGTGTGTCCATGAAGCATTTTTATTCCGATCAGGATTTTAACCGGGTTAAATGTGTCCATGTAAACGCACCTACTAAAAGCAGCGCTAGCAAAGTATGCTAAACAGCGCAGCACCTTCAAGAGATCGAAGGTGCAACAGAGGGGAGGAGTTATAACATTTCTCACTGCAGAGTGAAACACGGAAAACCGTTCACTGACAGAGAACACATAATGGAGGCTTTATCGACAGGACTGGCAATAATTGCAATAATACATTTATATCACGGATGAAAGCGATGCCCCTTTCAGCACAGACTGTGGGAAGGCATGCAAATTAAACGTCAGGAAACGTCTCGGCAGCGAACGTCTGCTCTGGTATTTCGCGTGGCCGTGGGCGAAATGGCCGCGTTGGATGTCAACGATGTCGCTTGTTTTTAAGGGTATTCGAATTTCAATTCGATTTACATTTTTCTATGCATTTTTAAATGACTGAAGATTTCAGATATACTGCTGAAAGTGCATTGCTTCATTGCTGTGATTGTCCTCAGTCTATAATGCAGGCATGGGCAAACCAAGGCCCGGGGGCCATATACGGCCCGTTGGGCTATTTAATCCGGCCCGCCAAACTTGTTCAAATTATATCATTAAATGAAATGTTATTATAATTAAACCTGATTCATTGTTACCTTTTCCCTGTAATGCTACCTGTAAAAGGCCAAATTCTTTCATGTAATGGGTTTTGCATGTCATTTAGTTTAGTTTACACAAACACTCCATCCATCTGTTCCTGGCCAGGCCCCTCTGTCAAATTTGAGAACCCATTGTGGCCCGCGAGTCAAAAAGTTTGCCCCCCCCCTGCTATAATGCATACAATCAATCTCAAAATAGGCTTCGTCATTCAAAAATTCAAGCTTTACCCCAGGTTTAAGCAAAAGCGCAACAGTAGGTCAACATGAGCTTAAATTTTCTGAGATACAATATAACTATTGCAATAAAAAAAAACACGTCAAACAAGGCGTAAATAAGACACAAAACATGCTTAAATGCCTGTGGTAGACATAATCCTACTCGCCAAAAGGTAAACTATTGTAAACATATTATCTTTAACAGCAACATGTCATGTTTAGAACCCAAACATTGTTACATTTTTGCCTCCACCTCATCGTGCGGCACACACGCGTGCTCGGGCTGCCGTTTTCGTGTCGGAGCCGCTTGCACGTCTCCATTCACCGGGTTGCTTGTTTTTTCAACTACTGAAACAAGTTGGTCGTGCTGCTACTCCCTGTAGCGACAGTCCTAAAACAGGTTTTGCAGAACGGCTTTGCCTGTTGATCATTAGTGGGATCAAACCCAAACCAGTTTGAGAGAACTGAATTACTTATCCCCGTCTTTGGACGGTCTTCTCCGACTGGCAGCGGCAGCAATGTTGCTTCTCTCCGTGTTGCGTGCAAAATAAAAATGGCTTTTTGTTTGCCGAGCCCTACGTTAGATACAGCGATCTTCTCCCGCATGAAGACGCAGCCGCCTGACAACACAACTTTCAGAGGCATGTCCGAAACTGCCGCTGCCCGCCTACAGGACAGACATAGCTGAGCCGTGATAGACAAGAACGGAGATCCCACGAAACCGCTGCTTCTTCTTCATGCCTGTAAGTTTAGTGTGTCCTACAAAACACTGATTTATAGATTTGCACCATTATATATATATATATATAAACTTAGCAGTTAAGTGATCATGTTTAAAAACAGATCATTTACAAATTATTTGATTAACGAAGTAAGTGTACTTGAGTACCTTGTAAAGTGACACGCGTCATGGAAAAGGTTGCCGACCCCGACCTTAGATTTCCCGTCATTGCCGAGAAGAATTCATTTTCTTGTCAAGGCTCGAAACCGGTTACTTACAAATTTACTCTTGCGAGGAACACGTGGCCCGTCACCGTCCTCGTCTGCCTCGCGCACTTTGCCACTATCCTTGGCCATTTTTGCTCGTTCTTTCTCCACTCGCTCTCGCTCCATCTTCTTTTGCTTCTCTCTGTCCATCTTTTCGAGGCCCTCTCGGATCCATGCAGGTAAAGTACGCCTTTTTACCGCATCTGGTGGTAAAAATCCAAGTTCAAAAGGAAGCATCCACATTTTTCAAGCCTTTGCACTCTTGTTTACAACTTTTAAATGACTGCAGTTGAATCCTCTTCACTGCTGTCTTCAACTTATTCCTGACCCGATTAATACCCTGGATGTGGCAAGACACAATGAAGAGGTTGCTGGTACACTAGTGTTCACAAGACGTGCTACTAAGGACAATTTCTCTAACCACTGCTGTACTTTCTTCTTGTCCTCTGAGGGGTTGACAGAGAAAAGCAACGTTCTCCACTTCACCCTGTCCTTTGCACCGTCCTCCCCAACACCAGCCACTCTCATGTCCTCCCTCACTACGTCCATGTATCTTCTCCTGGGTCGACCTCTAGCCCTGTTCCCTGGCAGCTCCATCCTCAGCATCCTTCTACCGATATACAGTGAGTGGTCCCTCGCTATAACGCGGTTTATCTTTCGCAGATATTTTTAATGCAATTTTCCATGTTTTTTTTTTACAGTGCTTGAACGCGCATTGTGTTCTACTGTAGCACAGCCACGTCAAATCAGGAGAGAATGGACCTTTCAACGGTAAAGATTAACAGTTAACGAAACTTATTATTGATACACATAAAACAGAACCGGCAGAATTAATAGAACAGATATTTGGGGCTAATTTCATGTTTTAACGCTGTTCGCTAACCCGAACCCAAACATCTGTCCTCTCACAAACTTCATGATGGTAGGAAATTACGCTTCGGGTTGAGGGTTTTGACGAACAGCTCACGTGTCCAACAGCATTCAAGAAAGGGACCCCCCCCCCCCCCCCCCCCCCGATAAATGAGGGACCCCTGTAGTCACTAGCACAAGATTTAATGAACAGCGACCAAAAACATGCTTTGGTCAGGAATTACAGAAACCGCTGTACGACCTGAATTAATGATATACTGCGTTAGTATGACCATGAAATCATAACAAAAATTAACATGAAATAAAAATGATATCTTTTCGAATGAACGTTATACCTTTATTTATCCATAAAACATAATTTCTCGTCCATCTTTGACGGATAACAAACACACTGTACGGTGTTTTCATGCTCCCAAAGCAATCTGACCCTTCATGCAAGTCGAGTGAAGTTGCCCTCACCCAATAGCGCCGGAGCCTCCTGCTTGACAGGGAGCTGGATAGGGGACCGGGGCCGGTCCCTGAACCCGGGCGGCCTGGCATCCCGTCTGTTCTGAGGAGGACCCTGCCAGTACGCCGAAGGGAAACCCGCGGGTGCAGGAGGGAAGGACGACGCCGCACCATGCTGTGAAGAGAAAGCACAAGCTGAAAGTTAGAAACAGTCGTTCACATACGGAGCGTTCTCGCTCAACTCCCACCAAGGGTTACCCACCGACCGCGGGGATGTCTTTACTGCCATCGCCGCAGAATACATTAGCGGGCATTCAGTCTAAACCTCCTGACTAAGCCAGAGCCGGTTAACAACTAGAAATAAAACCATGCCAAACCATGCTGGACCATCAACAAGCCAACACTTTCCTCTTCCCCGCATCAAGAAAGCAATACTCGATACATCTTGGTGCTGGGACCCGGCACGGTTTACATGGATTGCTCCTTCTTGCGTTACTTGGCTGTCACACTAACACCCGAACGCTTCAACAGCATACCTGATAATCAAACTGGTTCATGGCCATCGGGGCCATGGCGTAGCTGTCGGGCTGTGCCCCATACCCACGGCTGTTCTGGGGGTAAGCCCCACGTTGAGCATCAGAGTTAAACTCTGCGCTATCCTGGCTAGTGCTGTCCTCACTGGGGTTCACAACATCCATCGGTCCAGAGCCGGGAGGGATCCAGGGCTGTTCGGGGGGTGGGGGAGGAGGGGGCTGCCCATGCATTCCCCATTCTGTTAATGACAACATAATAAACAAACAGCAACATTAAAATCTTTCCGTCAATGTAAAAGGAACTTCAACTCTTTATACTTCTCATGAAGAACTAGACCTTTTTTCAGACTGCAGGTGAAAACAATCCAATCCTAATTTTAAGACAGTAACGAGCGCATTCATTTCTGCCACTTCGCACGTTGCCACAGTTTTGTGGTGACAGTCCATTTGCGTGCTCGGCTGAGGGCAAGAAGGCAAATAAAGCATGGCCGGATTGCATTCACATTGAACACCATTTGCATCCTCCAGCATCAGCGTCACTGATTCCATCCTCTCTACTTGCTCAGTGGACGAAACAACGTGAATTCTGGCGCTACTGTCCAATTAGATAAGCTTTATACCTGGCTGCCACATTCTGCCGAACGCCGGGTCGCCCTGGAAGGCGCTGTGGTTGCTCGGCCCGCTCGGCCCGCTCGGCCCGCTCGGCCCGCTCGGCCCAACAGGCTCAAGACCCGGGATGTCCTGGCCGTTGGGCTGAATATTCTGCTGCTCTGGTCCAGTCGACTCCTTCTGAGCAATCCATGCCTGAGCCAGGGCAGCCCAATCCACTTGGCCTTCACAAAGAAAATAACGACACCAGCCGTGCACAATTATCAAGACGGAATGAGCAGCGTGAGAAATGCAGCGGTGAGAACGAGCAGCGTGAGAAATGCAGAGTGAGAACGAGCAGCGTGAGAACGTGCAGCGTGAGAACGAGCAGAGTGAGAACGTGCAGCGTGAGAACGTGCAGGGTGAGAACAAGCAGCGGTGAGAACGTGCAGCGGTGAGAACGAGCAGAGTGAGAACGAGCAGAGTGAGAACGAGCAGAGTGAGAACGAGCAGAGTGAGAACGTGCAGAGAAACGAGCAGAGTGAGAACGTGCAGTGAAACGAGCAGAGTGAGAACGAGCAGCGTGAGAACGTGCAGCGTGAGAACGTGCAGCCTGAGAACGTGCAGCGTGAGAACGTGCAGCGTGAGAACGTGCAGCGTGAGAACGTGCAGCGTGAGAACGTGCAGCGTGAGAACAAGCAGCGTGAGAACGAGCACAGTGAGAACGAGCAGGGTGAGAACGAGCAGCGTGAGAACGAGCACAGTGAGAACGAGCAGGGTGAGAACGAGCACAGTGAGAACGAGCACAGTGAGAACGTGCAGCGTGAGAACGTGCAGCGTGAGAACGTGCAGCGTGAGAACGTGCAGCGTGAGAACGAGCAGCGTGAGAACGAGCAGCGTGAGAACGAGCAGGGTGAGAACGAGCACAGTGAGAACGAGCACAGTGAGAACGTGCAGCGTGAGAACGTGCAGCGTGAGAACGTGCAGCGTGAGAACGAGCAGCGTGAGAACGAGCAGCGTGAGAACGAGCAGGGTGAGAACGAGCACGGTGAGAACGAGCACAGTGAGAACGTGCAGCGTGAGAACGTGCAGCGTGAGAACGTGCACAGTGAGAACGTGCAGAGTGAGAACGTGCACAGTGAGAACGTGCACAGTGAGAACGAGCACAGTGAGAACGAGCACAGTGAGAACGAGCACAGTGAGAACGAGCAGAGTGAGAACGAGCAGCGTGAGAACGTGCAGAGTGAGAACGTGCACGGTGAGAACGAGCAGGGTGAGAACGTGCAGAGTGAGAACGAGCAGAGTGAGAACGAGCACAGTGAGAACGTGCACAGTGAGAACGTGCACAGTGAGAACGAGCAGGGTGAGAACGAGCAGCGTGAGAACGAGCACAGTGAGAACGTGCACAGTGAGAACGAGCACAGTGAGAACGAGCATCCCTGACCTGGATCCTGCTGGTGCTGGAAGGACTGCATCCACTGCTGCTGGCTCAGGGGCCACTGCGGCCAGGGCTGTCCTCCCTGGTCCCACATCTCTCTTGCCTGGATTCGCACCTGCACATAAACACGCCACACAGTTTTTGATTCGGAACATCTACTCCTCTTTTGCGGACATGACACCAGCTGCAGTTGTTTTGCTTGCGCTGATATTTCACGTCAGTAGCATCTAAAAACGGGAACGGCTAACCACAGCGCCGACCCTAGCGCTGTCGCGGCTAGCCCAAGATGACCTGTTATAGCGTGCGTGCTAGCGACTGCGGATAACCTGGAACATACATTCCTGATGGCGGCGAAAGAAAGCGTGACGTCACCGTAGTTGGGCCATTGTGTTACCAAAGCAAGA
Organism: Brachionichthys hirsutus; assembly: GCF_040956055.1. Taxonomy (NCBI): domain Eukaryota; kingdom Metazoa; phylum Chordata; class Actinopteri; order Lophiiformes; family Brachionichthyidae; genus Brachionichthys; species Brachionichthys hirsutus. The sequence continues at coordinate 14,295,895 of NC_090899.1, forward strand.
TAATGAAACGGACAGCACCTCTACGATGCTTCGGGGTCAAGCGTCCGTGAGCTACCTCGCCCACGCTAGCAAGGAGCTAACGCTAGCTAAGCTAACACTGCACGCTAAAAGATTCACCGCGTGGCCACAGACACGCAAACGTCGATTTGATCGATCCCAAACGACACGGACGATTAGAACTAATATCAACGCCAAGCTGCGAGGAGCGCTGCTCACCCTTTCCAATAAGTCTCTCCAAAAACGACGCGCTCTAACATCAAAATGGCTGCGCCGACGAGCAGCCCGGAGAAAGGGTGACGCGAGACGCCGGTGCGTTCAAGGACCGCCCGGAATATTGCCCATTTTGTAAACTTTTTAATATTCATGTTCAAAATAATAATGATATTGTTGCATTGTGGTCAGTGTATATCATTATCCTTTACTATGAATTATTGTAATGATACTTAATACTTGTATTCAGGTGGTACTCATCGTTATCCTATCCAAGCCTTTGAAGCTGAAAATAGAATTCTTCATGAACGTGTTAAATGAAATGAGGAAAAGTACTCACATTCTTACAGGTTTGTTTAAAATAATTAGTCATTTCACCCTACTACTAGCAACTCTGCAATGGTATAGCGGCTGCTATAGGTTATTAATTGCTGATGACACAGGAAGAAATGTGCAGCAACAGTTTTTCTCCCAAATGCAAGAGGAATGTGCAGATACTTTGATCAGGTATTGCATTGCATTTTATTGTTGGCATCATGATTTTTTTTGTACTCTCTGCAAGGAATTAGAGCTTGAAGGTGGTAATACAGGCTGAAGTACACGATGCTGTAGTACATGCATGGTGTCGTCACACTGTCAGGCTTGTTGTGTGGAGTTCTCACTCCCCCACTGAGCCCAGATCTAAAGCAGTCAGACAATCCTTTACATACAAAGTATGAACAGCTACAGGGGAGGACTGGTCAACACGTTTGATCATAAACAGTATTTCTTAAGGCAAAAACATCTTGAGGAGGATAGAAATGTGATGAAACGTGACGTGCTTTCTTATAACTGAGTTTTACCCACTTTAAGTATGTCACAAAAGAAAAAGTTAAATATTGCTATATATTTACCAATGCATTTATTATATTTTTAACAATGAAAAAATATGCAGATATTTCCTCTATATTGAGAAACGTTGATTAAAAATCCCTCCAGTCCATCAGATGTTTCTTATTATTATTTATTATGCACAGCTCAGTCATTTAAATCAAAAATACTTTCAAATATAGAGTGTGAAAGTAATCTAATAAATCTACTTTTATACCCAAACTAATGTGTTTAATTTGCTTCACCCTAATTAATGGGGTTCAGCATGAACACCTTTTCTATTGGAATTATTTTGCTGGTTATTTTATTAGAGTTTAGTGTTTTGCTTTGCTTGGGCCCTGGTCACTGTTTTAAAGTGTGTGTGTGTGTGGGGGGGGGGGGGGGGGGGGCTAATCAGCGATGTAGGCAGCAGCTAATTATTTGTGTTTAAAAAATTAAGCCAGTTTACACTTGAATATTCGAGAATTGAAAACAAATTACTTTCTTCATTTAACTGCAAATACACATCATGGGGAAATTACTTTGGCACATAATCTTCTTAAAAATAAATGTTTGCCAGAAATGATGCAAAAAAAGAAAAACAAAGAGACATGAGGATCAATGAAGTCTTCTGCGCTGCTCCTTCAAGAGAAACAGATTTTGTGAAGATGAAATTTGGAGACCGTCTTATTGAGCATCATCCACATCAGATTGCAGCGTCTGATGTGGAGGCCCTCTGGAGGCCCTCTGGAGGCCCTCTGCAGTGAGCGCATCCATATCGCTTGTGCTTATCGATCTGCATACGAGTGGATTTGGACCACGCCGCTACGGCACCGAAATGGAAAGGAGTCATTCCATTTGCCATGGCAACAGTGGCTGTTTCTCTACTCAAACACTGTGTTTGATTGCAGGATCTTCGACAATAAGATTAAAAAAATATAAAGTAACATCAACATTGTCAGAGCCACATTTTGCTGTTGTCTGAAACAGCCACGAAACCACCTGAGCACAACTTGGATTCAAGACACTCAGATATGACATGAAAAATAAAGGTATAGTAAGATTATATCCAGTGTCGAGTCTCTGTAATTGTGCCATTTGAGCTGAAAGCGGCAGAGGGAGCGAGAGCGTGTCTTAGACCTCCTTGATTGTTCGCTCAGATGGCCGGTACTCCTGCCTGCCTTTGGGGGAGGACACGTAGAAGGACTGGGTTTTGCGTTTTAGGCGAGCTCTCTTGGTGGCCAGCGACAGGCTGTGCTTGCTGGAGGCGATAATGTCCGTGATGAACTTCTTGCAGTCCACACACACCTCCATGGTGGCCCAGTCCTCCGTCAGCTCCGGGGGGAGCTCCAGTTCCTCGTGCGACTTCAAGGAGCCATGCTTTGAGAACCTATGTGGGCCAGAGACGGAAAGATTGTTGGCATCGAGAGAATTAGAGAAATCTATTTTAAGTTTGTGTCCGTATTTGGTTCCTTTCTTTCCTAATCAACAAAACGTTTTGGCATTTGATGTTTCTTCTATGTGCTCCTTCCATTCTTGTGCAGCATTTCAGTCAGTGGGGCCGATATCAACCAAATGGCTGCAGGAGAACGGCGTTGCACCAGGACATGAAGTGCACAGCGCTCACCTGGACATGGTTTTCTGAATGCCCTGGCGCTGTGGGCCGCTGGAGGATTTCTCAGATTTAGCAGCGGCCACTCCACTGGATTTTCCAGCTCCTTCAGATGTCCCTGTTGTCGCACTTTTCAACGTGGGGGATGCAGAAGACCCTCCTACTGCCGATGGTCCTGGCCCTCCAGCCACAGATAGTGCTGGTCCAACGCTTACTCTTTCCTTGGGCACAGTGTGGGTGGAGCCGATGGAGTAGATGGGTAAGCTGGAATAAGGTTTGGATGGCAGTCGCATCTGTCAGAAGAAATATAGGATTGTTCATTAGTACAATGGCTACTGTGAAACAAAAAAAATAAAGTAATAATAGTCCCGATAGTTGACCCAGAAGAACTAAATTTAGTTGATAAAATCTCGGTTCTATGGTCTTTAACCAGCTGCCTCTTACTGATACTTCTGATGGAAGCGTGAGGAAGACGTGTCTAACCAGATGAAGACAAGACAGTCATGGTATCATGTGTGACCTGCTTCTCGGACACCGTTTTTTCCATGTCTTGCAGTGTGAGGGCGTGGCCGCGGGAGAGTTGGCTGAACATCTGGCTGGAGGCACACCTGGAAGCAGACCTGCCAGTCATTGTGTCATTTAGAAATGTTTGGTATCTGGACCCTGCCCTGCTGACGCGTCGGCGCCAGATTAGGATTGTGTTTCCTAAGCCGTGTTCCTCCAGCATGTTTTGCCTTCTCTTCCGCGACCGAAAGCTTTATATATTGTATAGTGTTTTTGATTTCCATCTTTATTCTAATCAGTTCTAACAGTATAATGTGCTGCTTTTCAGGTTGAAAACGTCTTCACCACCACAACTTAGGTATGCGTCTCGAAACATAATGAGGAAAAAGATGCCTCAAATACTTGGACGTATTATGAATCCAATCCCACATGTCTGTCAGATGGCTGATCAGAACCAGTTAGCTTCGGTTGTCACGCTGTACAGGCATCTGATTTGCAAATGCTTTTACTGTGTCTGACTCGCCTTTTTGCAGCACTGGGAACAGACAGGCCTGCAGGGAGGAAAGGGAGACAAAGCAGGACGTGTAAAGAGTAAAACCGTTGCTTCTGATTTGTTTTCATTGAAAATGTAAACGCTGTGAAGCACAAGATGTTTTACTTTTTGCAGAACTGGCAGATGTAGGACCAGGTAAAGAAGGAAAACCTTTTGGATCGACAACAGAAGCAAAGCTGTAAAAAAAAAACACAGAAATGTACGTTACAAGAAAAAGAAATGTGCAAATGTGAAATTATCTGTCCAAATGTCATTTGCGTTTGCTCATGATGGAGACAAGAGCGATGCAGGTTTATGCATTCATGAAAACTGCAACAACTTGGTGTTCAACACGGCCTACAAACCAGCCTTTCATATAAACGTGGTGCTAAAAGAAACACTACCTTCCCCTTCTTCATAGCCGTGTAGATGTCTTTGTACTGCTGGAACTTCTCCAGCTCTGCCTTGACCAGCACCTGTCGGATGTGCATCACCTCCTCCACGGTCAGAGACAGACACTCCACAGGGAAGCAGAACTCCTCCTGCAACAAACGCACACGATGCCCCCGAGTAGCTTCGTGTCCAGCCATTACAGGGCAATCAGAAAGTATTGTTGTTGCTCACGCAACAAAATAACACATTCAGGACGGCTGAAGACAACATGAATCCAGCGGCAATGAATGGGTTCATTTCTGCAGGTATATATATCCTTGGACAAAATAATAATAATAATATGGTCTACAAGAAAATGGATGGATGATGATAATAATGCTTTAGTTTAATACATATTGTGATTGAAAATATTATTGACCGCAAACTAAAGTCCCTTTTGTTTCACGTGTTGTTGTTTTTTGCTACCCTCCAAGCCTGAATGAGAGAAGGTGAAGGAGTGTGTGTACCAGAAGCAGAGAAAAGTTTGATCAAACCTTGATAATGACATTTCCTTCGTGCTTCTCTTACTGGATGTCACTAAAGCATTTAAAACCATGAATTACTCGTAGGCCTGCCTGGTTTTCTGCCTCATTTGATACCCCCCAATGGATCTCTCACATCAAATCGAGATTTATCTCTGGTTTGTTATCTGGATTTGTTATTTTGCTCATTTTGCTCGTTTCTGAAGGTCTGATCTGTCCATCATCACAAAGATGTCCTTCCTCTGTGGCCTAAAGTTTAATCAATTTCTTCCCGGGGGAAAAAAAACACATTTATATTTGGGGAGAGCGGCCCGGTGGCGCAGTGGTAAGCGCTGTTGCCTCACAGAAAGGAGGTCACGGGTTAGAATCCATCTTGTGGCCTTTCTGTGAGGAGTTTGCATGTTCTCCCCGTGTCTCCGTGGGTTCTCTCTGGGTTCTCCGGAGATTGGTGACACACACTGAGTGTTTGTGTGTGGCTGATTGTCTGTCTCTGTGTTGCCCTGCGATGAACTGGCGACTTGTCCAGGGTGTACCCCACCTCTCGCCCATTGACTGCTGAGATGGGCTCCATCATGGCCCACGACCCGGTGCCGGACAAAGCGGTTGGAAAATGAATGAATGAATGAATGAATGAATGAATGGATATTTGGGGAGAGATTGTCCTTCCTCAAATCTATGGTTTGAGGACAAAATAATTGAAGCTTACATAATTAAAATTGACTTGAAACTTGGCAAATAATGTGGATTGATTTATAGAGGAAGTAGAATAAAGAAATTAAGGACATTGAGTAAGTGTTTAGTTTTGATCCTGACACCCCTCCTCTCGTTTTCGCGCCACAAACCAAATAGACTCTTCTGACCGGCTCCTTTTTGTGACAGAAGTATTTTACATGGTACATGCAATGAGGAAAACCAGAAGCTGAAAATATATCCAGCTGATGTACCAGAGATTTGGAGCTCTGTTTAGAAGGCGGCTGAAACTGTCGGACATTGGTTGGGGTTTCCTTCTCAATGGAGTGTCTTCTCTGGGGGGTCTTACGCCGCTCTGGTTGGGGTGTAGAGGAAATGGGCAGGAACATGGGAGGAGCTGGAGTTTGGAGAGAAAATAGCAGACTCAAAATTAGCCTTCTTAAATGGAAACAATCATTTAAATCAGGGCTCAAAATCTTTTAATGACTAGAAAAGCACTCGGATGGCGCAGAGTGAAGACCTCCGCCAAGCAGCTCATTCCCCTCCTAATTGGATTCACACCGTCCACATGGTGATCTGGATCATCAAAAGGTTATAAAGTGTTCTTGGTATTTTTAACAGCAACCATGAAGAGTAAAAGTGAATCAGAGTTGATGTGTATTTTTAACTGGGTCAGATCCAGGAGATATTTTACATGATAGTTCATATTGGACCCCTTGATGACTCTGATTTTAGGTGAATTGAATACATATTTTGCTAGATAGGACCTTTTGAAAAAGCCTCCATTATAAGCGAATGGGAAAATCCAGACTATTGTTTGTTTTTGTTTTTTTTAATCCAGACAGGCATCCAGGTCACTCTAGAAATTGAATGGGATCTAAGTTAGACCAAGACCCATCTTGAGGTTTCTTTCCATCATGATCCATCCAGCAGTTTTACCGTAATCCCGCTAACAATCAAACAGACAGCCAAAAGCCATCAGAAATAGGACCTTGACTTACGACTCCTGCACGATTTAGCGTGGAGGACACTGAAGCCGGAATTAGCTGCGACTCACTTTTCTTTCCGAGGGCGGACTCTGGGGAAGTATCGTCCCTCAAAGATGTAGCCACACTGGAGCTGCTGGCTGATCTGTGTCCAAAGATGTCATCCTGGATGAGACAAATACACAAGCAGTCCGTCTGTGATCTGCACACTCAGAGTTCATTTACGAAGGCGCAAACTAACGTCGGAGTCGGAGCTGTCTAGCTCGGACAGGCTGGGAGCCTTCAGGAGCTTCTTCCTCGGTGGTGCAGACTGAGATCCAGAGGGTTCTCTGCAGGGAGAGGCTGATCCATTGGTCAGAGACAGAGAACTGGACGTTCTCCTGCCCATGCGTGGACTAAAGTCATCTGCACAGAGCCACACAAAGAAACCGCAATTATGACAAAAGGAGGAGAGGCGTGTTCAGATGAATCCCAAAATGCCTCCTCCGATAGTTCATTGCATTCTGTCTTCTGTTTGGTTCCTGACCAAGGTGACAGGCTGCAGTGAGTCTATCGAGGGCTGAGGCTTGAGATCCACCTCGAGGGTAAAGAGGATTGGTCTGAGGGGAGGCAGAGGAGCAGGGTGGCGTTACACACGAAGCATGGATGCACCTTTCACTGGTCTATATTTTTGGGAGCTGAGTATTTGAAATATGCTGATAACGACACATTGAGATAGGTGTTACATCCGAAGATAGAAAGCAGCCCGTTAAAATGAGACAGCCACCAAACTGTGTGACTCTGGGGTGCAGAGTGGTTGAAAAGAGGGCAGGAAGAAGGGAGTAAAAGAAGAGGAGACTCCTTTCAATCTGTCTATTGTATGTGAGATCCTCCTCTCTGCTCCCAGCTGAAAACTCAGTGTCCTTTCACAAGGCAGCATATAACCAGTCAGCATCGTAGACCCTTCCTGAGTCTCGGACTCGAAGACTCAAAGCGAGATATTAGTTCACAGCCAGGGAGACAGTCGGAGAAGCATCTTCCAGCCGCAGCTCATACTTTACCCAGTCCAGCACGGAACAAATCCTGCGGCATACTCCGCGTTTTCCCAAAACCTGAAAGAGGACAACTCCTTCATTAGGAGAGCTGCAGAGATATTCCACAGTTTGGTCTGTCTGTGTCGTTAGATCCCGGTAATGCATTAGGATTCATCCTGTCACGGCATCGCTATGAAGGCTTGTCACGGGGTTCACGTCAGTGTGGACAAAACGATGCTCTCGGTTTCAACTTGCTAGAAGGAAGCTAATAAAAGATCATCCAAATTAGGATAAGGTCAAATAAGCTCAGCAGGTCAGATCAAGTCAAATAAAGGAAACGAAATGAAGCTAAACTAAGCCAAGCTAACGACCTGGCTCGAGCTTCATAGTTACGCCACAGACATTAAAATAGTAATAGTCTTTCTTATTCTATTTTACTTCTCAGCTAGAAAACAAAAGTTCTACTCCAGACGATGTTGCTGCATCATATACATCCAGGTGAGACACCATCTTCATTTCATTTGACACCAAACGATAAAATCCAGCTCCGGCTGCATGAGAGTTTAAACGGTGAATTTGAATCTTGTCAAGTGGATTCCGTATTGAATGAATTGTTCCTGAATATAACTTCACTCATGGTGTCAGTTCATGTATTAAGAATACAGCGTAAGTTAAGTTAAGATCAAACTGTTCACTCAGCATGACAACGGGTCATACTATAGGAAGGGATTGTTTCTTTGGCACGTACACACACTATGGAAAGGGCATGAATGAGAGCAAGCGTGGCGCGTTAACGTTGTAGTGTGATGAGAGACACTCGCTTCAGCAGGAGGAAAGCAGAGCACAGCGTTATACTGATTTTCCCCGCCTCAGCAGTATTAATAATCAAAATCCAAACACTTATCAGGGCTTGGGGGGGGGGTCAAATTTATTTGTAGCCCAGCACGTCGCTATTGAGAAAACATCACTCTGTTTTGTGTCAAATGCTGAGCAGTGCATGGAGATAGATGGGTACCAATCTGTCTGCACCCCGATCCAATTCTGCAAAGTCAGCAGGATAATAAATGGAACGATTGCCGCTGATGATTCGCGAGGTGGTGACAAAACTTCAGCTGTTCCTTTTCCACTCCTCCATAAGACGAGGAGGTCTGGTGTGTGGTGCTCTTCTGTTCCATTCTGCCTTTGGGATCGCTAAATGCTAGTGGCCATTTCGGATTTCTTTCACTAAGGACAGGATCTGCACATTTGGTTACCTGATTCCTATTAACGAATCCTTTTTTTTTTTTTTTGTTCTATTATAAAAAAAAAGAAATACAGTTTATTTGTGGAAGCTGCTTCAAACAAACATGCAACATGAACAACTCTGATCCTGAATCTCAAATATCAGTGGATATTCTTTGTGTGTTGGGATTCTCCCCCCACTTTTAGCTATTTCTCTTGTCTGGGCCCACATGCTAAGTGGAAAATCTTCAACTATGCATGCATGCAGCCCACAATTAAACTTGTTTCTAATGATGTCACCATCACCAATGAATCCAGTCCCACAAATATTCTGTATTCCTATTGTTTCAACATTTGTGCTTGTGGTGTGATCAACAATCGTGTCTGTTTGAACAGTTTGCTCTCATCAGCGTCGTCCTCCTCGCCAGTGTCTCTCGCATGGTTTCACCTCTGCAAGCCAACCATCACCAGCCACTGGCACATGACATGAAATACATGAATATGTGTACTGATGCAGTACATCAGATGTGTGAGAGTAGATGAGAAGCCACAACAAAATGGGAAAGAGAAAACGTTTTTTTTTTTTTTAATGGCCAGGTTAGCAGCGAAGTAGACTTTACCTGACGCATCAAAACTCAAAGACATGCTAAGCGGCCGAATTACTGCAACAAGAAACAGTCATGGCATTGGATGGTTATTGCTTGAGAAGAGGAAGTAAACAAGTCTTACTTTTAAAGATGGCAAGCTTTGTGTTAAAAATGCACACTGTGCAGTTATGGACCAATGTACTATGACTTCAAATAATCTACAGCAACACAATAATATGCATTAGGTGCAGCGCAACTATAAAACATAGCTACAACAACACAAAGTACAAATAATAGAGCAGTAATCTGTAAACTAATGAAGCTCCATACTTCAGCTTCAAACACACACATCAGACTGAAGTATGTTTTCATGTGCACGTGATTATGTTTGTGCATGTGCAACACGCAGTGGTGAGTTTCCTTACCCAGCCTTCCCCGACGGATCTCACCGGGGGACACTGGTCGAAGTTTCCGCTCGGCTTTGATCTCCTCCAGAATGCGCTCGTGCAGCGTCGGCGGAGGCTGAGTTTGTGGCTTCAGCTTACGAGCTGAAACCTAACACAGGTTGATGATGAAGGTACAGAGGAGATTATAACAACTAGCACGTCTGTTACCAACACACACCAGCTCCGATTCACCTTTACTCTTCATGGTTGGTGTATAAAGATACCGAGAAGGAGACTGTAGACTTGAGAATGGTTTGCATCATTTCCGAATGATTGATCATAATTAAGAGGATCCTGGGTTCCAGGCACATGCTCATTGATTGCGTCATTCTAAGGAAGCTCAGTTGTCTGTTCTAAGTGCTGCCGGTGTTGAGGGGCTGCAGGAGGACGGTGGGTAACGCAGTACTCACGGGGTTGAGAGGTGGTCTGGACCTGATGAACTCCAGGATAACTTCATGAGCGCTCTTCTCCAGCCTGGGCGGGATGTCGCCGTTCACCTGAAACAACACAACATGGAATCCACTGCTATGAAGACACAATTCCTGGTGTGAATAGAGCTCACAAGTCCTGCCGAAGCTGAATCAAATTCAAATTACATGTTCGAAAAGAGGAATAAAACTTCCTGTTGTAAGTCTGCTAAATACACTTTATTATCAGTTAGTCTCTTTGTCATAATTACTTTTAGTTGTTTAATTGGTAAAAAGTAATTATATGAAAAAAAAATCGATTGCTTTTATGAAAATCTAGTTGCGAGTACACCCTGCAAATCTATTTAAGAAACATTCACAGTCAAACAGTCGGAGCAAAGTTAGGGTTGGGTTCGCCGCTTCATCCAGACAACTCAAGTCACTGCTGCAAAAACATCACATGCACATGACACGCCTCATTGTCCTTCATCATCGTGCTGTTTTTAAGTTTAAACACTCTCCCATCTGCCTGTCCATGCAGCAGCTGCTGCACAAGCATGTTTCTGCAGCACTTTTACACCCCCCCCCCCCCCAACATCCACCTGCAGACTCTAGTCAGGAAGCTCAACGGGTTTCTCAATGCTCCCCCAATCGATCAATAGGAACATATCTGTGGGAGTGATGAAGACAGAGTGTGGACACCAAACTAAAAATGATGCTCTGCTGCTGTCATTCAGCATAAGATGGCCGACTCAACTGTTAAATTCTAATAATATATTTCCACAAAACTACCAGCAGTGACGAATGGTAATCCAAAGAGGCTTATTCATTGGCACTATATATAATCTGCAATTGTTTGCTTATTGGTGGCATGAGATGAAAACACTGCAGCTCATTGGGCAAAAGACGGTTACCATGACAAGAAAGAATTTAAACATCAAATAAATAGCGAGTTTCTGTAATTGTATGAAGTTGTTATCATGTTAATATACTGTATGCACAGTCATTTATTATAATGTGACTCCATATTATGCCGCAGCACAGGAGGGCAGCATTTTTGTAGAGTTGCAGTAAATAGAGGCATACCGTACTTTCCATCTTTTAAATACATTTTCAGTACCAAAAGTCTCAATAATAAAATGCCTGTATAATCTTAACATCATCAAATAAATGAAAATAAAGCACTGTCTATAATTATTATAAAACATAGTGTATGTAGCATTAATGTGTGTGTGTGTGTGCGTGTGCTGCACACTGACCATGACTTTGCGGAGTTTGTAGCGTTTGCTCCTGATGTCATCCATGAGCATCTCATAGGGAGTGAGCTGGTACTCGATGGGCAGAGGGTTGTACTGGCGCTCCTGCACCTTCTTCAGCTTGACACCATCTCGCAGGCCCCTCATCACCTGAACCCAGCATCGAGCCTGAGCGGAGAAGCAGGGGGCCCCGAGGGAGAGAGGGAGTAAGAACAAATCACCTCAAATAATAGTTCTGGAATCACCGAGTGAAATAGACATTCAGGGATATTTATTAATTTCAACATGCATGAAAAAAAGAAGGGATTGACTGAGACTAGAGAGTACGGTTACCTACCCAGTCAGCGTTCTGTAGCTCATTCAGGTCTCTTCCAGGTTCTGCTGATGTCGCTTCCTCCATTTTACGGAGGTTCTGTTTGAAAGAGAAAGATAGCTGATTATATAAATCAGCTATCATAAATCACGTGGACAGAGAAAGATATCAGGACATAAAGAATCTTAAAGGAGAGGGGTGAAAGGTCGGAACACATTGATAAACGTCCCATACATTTCATCATCCTTTAAAGTAACGTGCAAGAGAATCAGTGTGGAGTTAAAAATATTGATGACTGTTTTTAAAACCACATAAAATAACAGTCTAATTTTTACATTCTTCTTTCTCCACCGTTCCCATCCTGCTTTAGGTCCTTTTCGCCCCAACAGAGTTATGCAACAACCCAAAAGCCTCTATTCATTCAGATGCATTAGACACTCTCAAAGGGAAGCAGCAGCACTGTAAAGCAGGAAGGAGCCCTGCGGTAGAAAAAAAGAAAACACACACACAACACTTCAGCAAAGCATCAAATCCCCAAAAGGACTCCTGCGTTGAGGAATAAAAAACGGGGGCCATGACACGACATGCGTTGGTGATCAGAGGCACAGACTTGGTGTCGCAACCAAAATACAGTAATGCAAACTTCAAAATTATTATTCCACTATGCGCTCGTGTCCACCCCCCCACCCCGGATCGTGTCCACAGCAGCCTGCCATCCTCCACACGTCAACAGCAGTGGACGACGCTTGTTCAGGCTTGTGCTGCAGCTCACCTTACCTGCCATTTTATTATTATAGCCATCGCTGGAAGATGATCTGACCTCTCTTGTGCTAAAGAATATTAAACACGTTTATCATTTGTTCCACTCCATCGTCACGATTTTCAGTCGGATAGAAGAAAGAATCCTCTCTCAGAGCGTAATTGACATCTTATTACATTTGATTATTATTCAAATCGGCAATGTTTTTTTAGAGCCTGATGACCGAAAGCACAGATAGGTGGCGCCTTGATCCACTTCATAGCGGATTAAACTTGGGCTGCTTAAGATAAGAGGACAATCTACAAAATACAGTTAAAAAAATATATTTATTGTGTACCGCAGTACCGATCTCACATGACTATAGGGCGTAAAAAGCAGATCTGGTGGGACATCAATTATCTGTTACAGTTCTACCCACCCCCTTCAGGTGGAGCGGAACATGTTATACATACATAGATCACTGGGTATGTGTATGGAATGTGTGCGTGTGTGTGTGTGTGTGTGTGTGTGTGAGCGCATGCATGTGTAGGGCAGAGAAATCAAGGTTCAAGGTTCAAGGTTACTTTGTACCCGGAGGCAGACTTGATTTGCTGTGAGATAAGTGAAAACATCCAATATCCAGCATGAGCATATGAGCATATGAGCATATGAGCATTCGGTTCACGGGTCGCAGCCCTGCTCGACTTGTGGCATGTGTGGCGTTGCAAACTTGTGTGCATTAGAGGGAATTGATCGCCCTGTCATGAAGTGGATGCATTTTCTCCTTTAATGCTCACAAACGTGAATTTAAACCGAAGTGTGAGCGTAACAAGCCTTTTGATGAATGTTTGCCGGTTTGATTACGTATTGTGTCCCAGCAGCGATACAAAAAGGCAGGTCTTAGACTTAGAAAGTCGACGTAATTGTCTGTCCTGTGGTAGCGTCATGATGCTAAGCTGATCACTGTCCATTGATTCCTTTCACCACGGATGCCTTTCTGCATCAGCTGACCGCGTCTCCTCTACCACACAGGAAACACAGCTGTTCCTCTTCAACCTCCTCCTCCTCTCACTTCTGGGACGTCCACGTCCTTCACCGGCCGCCACTGAACCCTTCCTGTCTGAAGCGATGGCTTATTTACCGATATTGACACTTGAGATGTATTTATTTTATCAACCTTTTATGCTCAAAATCATTAAAAATCTATATTTCTGTGGTTTATATACACACGGTCACCACAGACGGGATCTGCTGCATGCTCTCTGCCGACCAATCATATGTAACCGTTAGCGTTTTCATCCGTCCACACCATTAACGTGACCCCTGCTTGTTATGAGGTGTGTGTGTGAATATCAATAATCAGGGGAGATTCAGCAAGTCCTTAAATTGCTGTTGTATAAGTACAACAATCATTTAGGGACATGCTGATGGCTTAGGATCTGTCGTCGATGAGGACCCACCTCTTTGGCACTCTTGATCTTCTCCAGGAACGTGTGCAGTTCCCTGGTTTCTGCGTAAAGAGCGCGGCACACTGCCTGGTAGTGAATGGCGGCGTCTGATAGGCTGGGAAGATGAGCTGCACACAGCTGCAGGACCGACATGAATTAAGATTCAACATTCAAGATTCAAGAGTTTTATTGTCATTATGCTGACATAACTGCATTAGTTCACCGCTCTTTGCCTCCACAGAAAATATCACTCAAAACAAAATGGAAGATTTGCCTCCGCTCCCGCAACAAAAACTTCAACGTGGAAAAAAAACTCCCGTGAAAAGTTACAATGTGAGTAAACGACATAAGAAAATGCATCTTTAGTATCCCTGGAAATCAAGTGTGCATTTTTACTGCAGCAGGAAGAGAGCAAAATGTTGATTTGACGGATTCCTTTTGCTTGTATTGTTTTGTAATTCGGGGCGTGTGCATGTGTTCAGGTGAGTAGTAGACTGGTGGTCTCGGGGGGGGGGGGGGGGGTGCATGTGTTCAGGTGAGATGTAGACTGGAGGTCTCGGGGGGGGGTGTGTGCATGTGTTCAGGTGAGAAGTAGACTGGTGGTCTCGGGGGGGGGGGGGGG